>NC_071088.1:52638472-52938472 GCF_027358695.1 Spea bombifrons | reverse complement strand
ACACTGCCCATACACACGTACATATATACACTGCCCATACACACATACACATATACACTGCCCATACACACATACACATATACACTGCCCATACACACGTACACATACACTGCCCATACACACGTACACATACACTGCCCATACACACGTACACATATACACTGCCCATACACACGTACATATATACACTGCCCATACACACGTACACTGCCCATACACACGTAAACATATACACTGCCCATACACACGTACATATATACACTGCCCATACACACATACACATATACACTGCCCATACACACATACACATATACACTGCCCATACACACGTACACATATACACTGCCCATACACACGTACACATACACTGCCCATACACACGTACACAAATACACTGCCCATACACACGTACACATATACACTGCCCATACACACGTACATATATACACTGCCCATACACACGTACACTGCCCATACACACGTAAACATATACACTGCCCATACACACGTACATATATACACTGCCCATACACACATACACATATACACTGCCCATACACACGTACAGATATACACTGCCCATACACACGTACAGATATATACTGCCCATACACACGTATATATATATATATATACACTGCCCCTCGTTTTGCACATCAGACCCCCCCTCGTTTTGCACATCAGACCCCCCCTCGTTTTGCACATCAGACCCCCCCTCGTTTTGCACATCAGACCCCCCCTCGTTTTGCACATCAGACCCCCCCTCGTTTTGCACATCAGACCCCCCCTCGTTTTGCACATCAGACCCCCCCCCTCGTTTTGCACATCAGACCCCCCCTCGTTTTGCACATCAGACCCCCCCCCTCGTTTTGCACATCAGACCCCCCCCTCGTTTTGCACATCAGACCCCCCCTCGTTTTGCACATCAGACCCCCCCCCTCGTTTTGCACATCAGACCCCCCTCGTTTTGCACATCAGACCCCCCCCTCGTTTTGCACATCAGACCCCCCCTCGTTTTGCACATCAGACCCCCCCTCGTTTTGCACTTCAGACCCCCCCTCGTTTTGCACATCAGACCCCCCCTCGTTCTTCACATCTCTTACCTTTCTATTCTTCCTTTCTGCTTTCTCTTGATCTCTTCATCCTCTCCTTCTGGTTTGCCGCTCACTCTCAGTGCAGTGCGGCTGCGCACAGCTGTTTATGCTGAGCGCCGGGGCTGGGATATAAACGTCATATCCCATCGCCCGGGGCTCAGTGATCACACCGGTAAGTGTGCCCTTAATGTTGGACTGGTTAGGGAAATCCGTGATCTCCCCAACCAGTCCTGCACGCTGCAGCTGCTGATTGGGCAGCTGTGCACCGAGGGCACTTACCTCACACAGCCCTGGGGGGGATTTCTCTATTATCGGTCCCCCCCGCATGATTTCCTGGGGGGGATCTGTCCCCCCCGTCCCCCCCGGTTCCTACGCCCCTGCTTTTAACCATACTTCTCCCATCCTAAGATTCCACACATGGGAGGTACTGCTGTACCCATATGATGTTGTTTGACACATGTTGGGGTGTTGTTTGGCAGTGACATATACTAGGAGCTCATACCTGAAGTTCATACCTGAAGTACAATGTGTGTGAAAAAAAACTTTGACTTTGACATGGCAGGTGGTAGAATTAGTGCATGGGGAAAAAATACTAATGTTTGAAATACTCTGGTGTGTCTAGTTTTCAAACATAATTTTAGGGATTTAGGGAGTAAGATTAAAAAAAGAACCTCCAAGGTGGTATTCTCAGAGATACTATCTGTGCCATGCGCTATACCAGAAAGGCAGCGGGAGATTAGGCAGCCAAATGCTTGGCTGAAATCTTGGCGTAAGAAAGAGGGCTTTGGATTTTTAGAGCACTGGGCTGATTTTGCTTTGGGATATGATCTCTATAGTCATGATGGATTCCACCTGAATGCAAGAGGGTCCAATGTGCTAGGAGAGAGAATTCCTTGAAGGATAAGCCAAATGGCAAATGATTTAGGTAAACTGGAAAAATGGTCAGATCACTGGCAATTAATGTGGATAAATGCAAAGGGCAGAGTATATAATATTGGATACTGTCCTTACCTCAATGTGTGAGGAAAGGGATTTAGGGGTAATTATTTCTGAGGATTTAAAGGTAGGTAGAGAATGCAATAGAGCAGAAGGAAATGCTAGCAGAATGCTTGGTTGTAGAGGGAGAGGTATTAGCAGTAGAAAGAGGGCAGTGCTCATGCCTTTGTACAGAGCACTGGTGAGACCTCACTTGGTGTATTGTGTACAAGTACTGGAGACCGTATCTCCAAAAGGGCTACTAAAATGGTTCATGAATTTTCCAGGAAAGGTTAAAGGTTAAAGGATCTTAACATATATAGCCTGGAAGAAAGATGTGGCAGGGGGGATATGATAAAACATTTTAAGGTAACATCATGACTGAGGTAGCATCAATGCGGCGTCCCCCCACCCAAATATATACACAAACACAAAGGTAATATAACAATGCTTTATATTCCTGAAAGATCAATATTTTAACCTGATCGTAATGCAAGTCCCTTATGGACTTCTCTTCTAAAAAATGTAGGCTTCAGGCAGTCAATTGTGCGAATAATATTCCACCTACTTCTGTTCTACAAATATTCTATCTTGTCCTGAAGAGTCTGAATGATAGTAGTTTGGATTCCAAGTCCTCTTGGAGTTTAAGAACTGTATCCTCTAAATCGCTGTGGTGCTGTTCCAGTTTAGTTATTTTGTTAGTATTGGTGGTTAACTGTTGGAGAGTTTTGTCCACTGATGATTTCAGCTCATTATATTTGGCTACAAACTTGGCCCAGAAGGTTTGATCTTTCTTGAGGCTTTCGCAGAACATTGATGCATTGCTGCAAATATATGAATCGGTATAAGTACTCGAGGGCGCACCCCGAGAAAACTGCCAGTCAGTATCAGCAAAAGTGGTCACGTAATGAAATATGACATCAATTGAGATGAGAGGGCCCGCGGGTCAAGATGATGGGAGTCCGTGAAGATCACCTTTGACTGGTAGGAGAAAGCCCACCTCCATTTAAAAAAGATGTTGAAGATCGGCTCCCATTGCAATTCACCATGCTCCCATTGAAATCCAGCAGCGAGACCTCCACTCCTCATGGTTTGGTTCGCGGCCTACAAGCAGGGATTCCCGTGCTCTGCAGGTGAGCTCTTGGGTTGGTGTTAGCTCTAAATTGGCCTGCAAACCATCTGGGCCAGAAAATGCCTGGAGGCTCAATTGAAACACGCCTGTCTGAGTATGGCGCTGCACCAGAAAATGTCAACTAATTTTAAAAGCATAGGAAGAGCCATGGGAGCAAACCTCCACTTACTCACTACTCCAACAAAATGGCCACCACTGCTCATCTACTATTGTGTTCTTCTTTTGGCTCCAACAAGATGGCCCCCACAATTCACTGGATATTATGTTTTCCACAGACTTCAACAAGATGGTCGCTTGTAGGGCTGCTGCAGGCCAAATCTCCTCAGGATAATAGTTGAGGACACAGTCCCACCTGTCCTCATCTCTGTGGCGGTGGACCTGTGCACTCCACCATGCTGTCTAGGGTTCCCACGAGGTTCAGCAGTCTGCTCCCTACTTTCCTCTCGATTGTGATGTGGATGGCTGTGGATGTCTTATAAAATGTGGCCTTTGAATTTTGGTATTGCTGTTGATCCAAATGAAGGCAAAAAAAATCCAGTTTGTAGCTCTTTCCAATTTTGCAACAAACTAGGGGAAAAGATCCTTAACTAAAATGTTCAATTCCTTTTATTAATTTTGTAGCCCACCTCTGCACTTTTTCTAGTGACATAATATCCTTCTTTAGAACAGGTGCCCAAAATTGCACAGCATATTTAAGGTGTGGTCTTACCATTGATTTATAAAGAGGCAAAATTATATTTTTTATCCCTCAAATTAATGCCCCTTTTTATACATGACAATACCTTACTGGCCTTACTGACATTGCACATTGTTGCCTAGGTTGTTTTCAATAACAATTCCCAAATCCTTCTTGTTGGTTGTTATCCCTAATTCACTACCGTTTAGGCTGTAAGTTGTTTGTGCATTCATTACCCCAAAGTGCATAACTTTGCATTTATCTACATTAAATTTCATCTGCCATTTGTGTGCCCAGTCCCCCAGACAGTATAAAATATTCTATACTCTGCCCTTGGATTTTTATGCCCTAGATGCATTACTTTGCATTTATCCACATTAAATGCCAGTTACCACAGCTCTGACTATATTTTCAGTTTACCTAAATCATTTGCGATTTGGCATATCCTTCCAGGAACATCAACCCTGTTGCAAATGTTTGTGTCATCAGCAAAAAGACATTTCATTAAGACCTTCTGCAATATCACTAATAAAAATATTAAAGAGAATGGGTCCAAGTACAGATCCCTGAGGTACTCCAGTGGTAAGGAGAGCTTGCTCTGAATATCCGCCATTGACTACAACCCTCTTCTTTCTGTCACTCAGCCACTCCCTAATCCATTCAACAACATTGGCATCTAAACTCAGAGATTGCGGTTTATTCATAAATCTTCTATGGGGGACAGTGTCAAAGGCCTTACTGAACTCCAGATACGCAATGTCTACCTTGATAAATTACTTTAGTCAGCCAATCAAAAAAATTAATAAGATTCCTTTGACATGATCTTCCTGAGGTAAACCTATGTTGTTTTTGATCCTGAAACCCATGTGACTTCAGATGTTCCACAATCCTATCCTTTAACATTTTTTCCATTAATTTCCCCACTACAGATGTAAGATTAACTGGCCTGTAGTTGCCTGACTCCTCCCTACTTCCTTTTTTGTAAATGGGTACAACATTTGCTAATTTCAAATCCCCTGGAATGATTTGTTAAATAAATCCGTTAACGGTTTTGCTAGTACACCACCACCCATAACTTGGGGTGTATCCCATCAGGCCCCATCGACTTATTTGTCTTTACCTTAGACAACTGAAGACATTGCGGCGTAGCTGCAATGTCAGTCACTGATGGCGCTTGTGGTTGCTCTTCGGAGTAATCACAGGGCAATCTGGGGGGGTTGTGTTGCTGAATTCCTTGGTATCTAGACATTTCAGCAACACTGATAACATTTCGATCAATCTCTCTGTTGACAACAACAGAATACCCTTAACCCCTTCCATCCCCTATAGACGTACCAGGACGTCCAAAAAACGCCTATTAAGAAACCCCTATGGACGTCTCGGCACGTCCAGCCCTTCTTGCAGCGTCAGGGACACATCCCTGCCGCTGCACGGGAGATCAGGCTGTCTGCTTTATGAATGCCGAATGCCGGTAAACTGTTACAGTTGGAAATGCCCGATCGGCCTGGAAGACCTGGACGTTCACAGAAGGACAGGGTATCCCTGCAGGGTCTGTCTAGACCCTGCTGGGCTACCCTATCACCCCAATGAGGGAGCTGTAACAGTTACCGGCATGAATGCCGGTAAACTGTTACAGATCTATGCCCGATCGTGTGATCGAGCATTCGCTCTGGCCTGTCATTAGCCCTGGGGGACTGCCCCACACCCTGGGCAGTCCCCCAGTGCCACACATCCGGCAGTAACACATCCGGCAGTCGCTGCAATGACCAATGTGGGGTATTTCCGTAATCAGGAGAGGCGGCTGAACACTTTAGGCTGGATTTCTCTGCCGTAACACATACCCTGTGCCAAAAATCCTCAGCAACACGGAAATGGTTGCATGAAAATTGTCCAAATGCTCTTGATGAGATACTCTGGGTTGTCTGCTTTACAGAAATATATACTTTTATGGGGGTATTTATAATTAGGGAGGTGCTAAACAGGCCCAAATGAAACATAGGTCTACTCAGTCCTCTGTGCTGCCTTATCTTGGGAGACTGTATTACTGAACCTGAATGCATTGTAACTTTTATTGTTGATTGTCATTCTTAGAGGTATCTGCAGTACAATGTATGCGTATGCTTTCCACATGCGAACTTTCTCTTCTGTATACCTTGCCTGATGTATACTGTTTTGTTACATGGCCTGTTGTACCGGTCCTCATGATCTTTGCAGTATTTCTTTCAATAAAAGGAGATTTGAAAAAAAAAAGAAACATAGGTCTACTAAAGCAAAATGTGAAAATTTCATGTTTGGAATCTATAACGTGCATGGTCCCATTTGTGTCCTGTAAAGTCCAGAAAACCACAAAAAAAACGTGGGATAATTTCCGTAATCAGGAGAGGTGGCTGAACACTTTAGGCTGGGTTTTTCTGCTATAACACATACCCTGTGCCAAAAATCCTCAGCAACACAGAAGTGTTGGTGAAAAAAGTGCAGGAAATTAGAGCAACGGCTGACTTTGGCAGTGATTGGCAGCCAAATGGTTGCATGCAAATTGTCCAAATGCTCTTGATGAGATACTCTGGGTTGTCTGCTTTACAGAAATATATACTTTTATGGGGGTATTTATAATTAGGGTGGGTGCTAAACAGGCCCAAATGAAACATAGGTCTACTAAAGCAAAATGTGAAAATTTCACGTTTGGAATCCATAACGCGCATGGTCCCATTTGTTCCCTGTAATGTCCAGAAAACCACAAAAAACTAGGCATGTTGGGTATTTCCTTAATCAGGAGAGGCGGCTGAACAATTTAGGATAGATTTCTCTACCGTAACACATACCCTGTACAAAAAATCCTAAGAATACTACAACATTCTAAGACGCGTTGGTGAAAAAAGTGCAGGAACAAATTTCTGTGGCCAACTTTGACAGTGATTGGTGGCCAAATACCTGCATGTAGAGTGCCCATTTGGTATTTGGCCACCCCTGATAGGATAGCCTGGATTGTCTGCTTTACAGAAATATATACCTTTGTGGGTTTTATTTGTTTAAAATTAGAGTTGCAGTCGCATCATACCTAATGTAAACATTTAACGGCTTTGTATAAAGTAATGTCCACCTTATAGTATGTTGTCTATATGTGCTGGGAAAGTATGGAAAATCTATATAAATTAGATATTTCTGAAATCAGGATACTTGAATTGATAAATATGGATGGACTTTTCTGTCACTTTACCTAATTTTGTGAGGATTCAGAGGGAAAATGTAAAAAAACTTAGGTGTTTTTTTCTAATTTTTGCTAGTTTTTACTAAATTTCGAATTCTATATTTTCAGCTAATCATCCAACTATGGTATCAAAAGAAAGCTCTATCTCTCCTTAAAAAAACAATATATAGTTTACATGGGTACACTATTCACAGGAAAAGAGAATAATCGCTGAACCGACATAAAACCCCAAAACCCCTGGGATTGAAGGGGTTAAAGTAATTATATCTCTGTTTTTCCTTCATGCCATGTGCATTGACTAAGACCTTTTTTTTTCTCTGCTCAGGCATCACCAGTGGCATTATACCACATGCATATTCTGGACTGAGACATACATTTCCCTTAGATCTCTCTGGGTAAGTGACATTTTCCCCTTTTTAACTGCTAGCAACCCCTACATTTTCCCACAGCACCCACAATTTGTGCCCTTACAGGAGACAAGCTCCCTTGGGAAAGCCAAACCTAATTCCCAACCCTACAGCAGTAAACAAGGAATATACTTACCAAGGTAAGTATTTTATTTTATTCTTTATTGTTCCCTTTTTACTATTATAACCATGATATGTATCTATTGCTGTAGGAAATCTACTGATGTCATTTCAAGGATCTGTTGAACTTACACCACTTCAGCTAGTATGGGCTAAATGTCGTGGCTACCCATCATATCCAGCCTTGGTATGAGTAAAAATATCAATAGATGATTAGTAGCAACTTTCAGTTCAGTGTCTATAAATAACATGTGTTATTCCTTCAGATCATTGATCCCAAAATGCCTAGGGAAGGTTTACTGCACAATGGTGTCCCAATCCCTGTGCCACCCCTGGAAGTCCTAAAGTTACTGGAAATGAGACATATTGAACATGGGGGAAAGCCCATATTTCTAGTTCTTTTCTTTGACAATAAAAGAACCTGGTAAGTATTGTCTCTACATTTTGTATGCTTCCAGTTATGCCTATGTCATGGTGTTTTATGTGTGTATTTTCTTTTTACTCATGGATTCTCCATTCTTTGTAATCCTTTATTTTGTTTGTTCTTCACTTCATCTAAATCTGTTTGACCTATGTGTGAACAGGGCCGGCCCCACCATGAAGCAGAGTGGGGCAATTGCCCCAGGCGGGACTTTTGAAGAGGCGGCACTTTGCCGTCCCAAGCGTTTTTTTTTTTTTTTTTAGCCGAGGAGAGAGAGAGGGGCAGAGTGATCTTCGCTTATCAAGTTGTCAGTACCCGCTCGGCACCTTCTCTCCCCTCTGGGAGCCCTCTAGCTCGGTCTCGGTCCCGGCTTATAATGCTGAGTGCCGGAATATGACGTAATTTCCGTGGCAGAGCAGGGAGACTCGCCGCAGGACTGCTGAAAGGTAAGTGAAGTATAAAGGGGGGGGTAGTGTAGATAGATAATAGGGAGGGAGGGTAGATAATGAGAGTGTAGGGAGAGGAAGGGTAGATAATGACCCCTGGAGTCGGCGGGGGGGGCGTCATTTTAAACTTCGCCCCAGGCAGCATTATGTCTTGGGCCGGCCCTGTGTGTGTGTGAACCCTTCTGCTATAACCAGACAACCTATCTTCAGTATAGTTCTGTGAACACTCTTTATTCAAAAAAACATAGAAAGCTCATAAAAAGTATAGCACAATTTTTAGGATTAAAAGTCAAAAGTTTGCAATCAACACATAGGGCACATTTGCATTCATAATTTCTAAGTAGTATCTTAATTCCACTATTTTCTATGAAATGTATGCTTGTATGACATTTCTTCTGTGAAATAGGGGCAACAGCTGATCTGCTCATGTATGTAGTTGGGTGTTACAATTTAAGTTTGAAAAATATACTTTCGATTAATGGAATGATAAGGCAGTATAGCTTCATTTTTGGGCAGTGTAATGTACTCAATGGAGTGGTGTACCCAGATCAGAGGGGTAAGGGCATGTCCAGTTAGCTGATCCTGCTATTCTAATATAAGGCTTCTGAAAGCCACTGATTTGACCAAAATCAGAGATAAGATCTCTTTTATAATAGGTCAGTTGTGTTTGGGTTAATGACATACAATAAGATACCATTAGCAAATAGTGATACAGACGCAGAAGTGGTCTAGGGCCAAATTAAGTAGTAAAGGCGTTGTCCCTGTCTGGTACCTCTGTGTATAGGAACAGGGGGGCAGAGATGGTGGAGTTGGTGATAATTCAGGTTGAAGATTGAAAATAAAGCCCCAAAATACTTGAATTTGAGGATACAGGTGATATGTGGCCATAAAATGCTACATGCTTTGTGGGCGTTGAGATGATTGATAAAGGTGTTGAGATGGTGGTGTGTGGAATGTGCTTTATAAATATCTGTTGTAATAGCTTTGCAGATGCCCACCACCAAAGATCTGGTTCTAGTTAAACATAGTTGACTGTCAGGATGGACACGAGAATACAGGGAAGTCGTTCACAAAGAGTTTAGAGAGAATATTATTGTCTGTGTCTATCAGCATGATTTACCTGTAGGATTCTTGCTATTGTTCCTCTGTTTCAGGATTAAAATTGTTTTGGCTGTGGTAAGGGACTGAACTGGTTCATTATTATTATTATTATTCTTTTATTTATATAGCGCCAACAGTTTATGTAGCGCTTAATACAATACATAAATTCAAGGGGTATGACAAGACAAGAATTGACAGACTAAGACAAATTGATACTTTAGGTGGAGAGAGCCCTGCTCGTAAGCTTACAATCTTGAGGGAATGGGGTGACAAACATAAGGCACAGAGAAAGGTGAGAGGTAGTGCGGTGGTTGTATCAATGAAAAGGAAGTTCTAGCAGCTAAGAGGATGTCAGGGACAGGAGTTTGGAGCTAGCAGAATAGTTAGATATATCTAAAGGAATGTTAAAGTCACCCAGGATAAGACAGGAGATATTAGGAGAGAGAAAGAAAGGCAGCCAGGCAGAAAGGTGGTCAAAGAACTGTGAGGTAGGGCCTGGAGGGCGATATATGACAGCAATTTGAAGAGAGAGTACAGAAAAAAGACAGATTGTGTGAACTTCAAAGGAACAGAATGAGAGGGAGGGAGGGAGGACTTGGTATATGCTGGAAGGTGCAGTGAGTGAGAGAAGCATGCCTACACCACCACCCTTTCTGCCATCAGGCAGGAGTGTGGCTGAAGTGTAGTCCTCCGAAGGAGCGTGCAACAGAAGCGCTAGTGTTATGTGAGGGGGATCCAGGTTTCAGTAAGAGCTAGGAGGTTAAAAGCATGGGAGAGAAAAGGTCATGTATACAAGCCAGTTTGTTGCATACCGAGTGGGCATTCCATAGGGCACAGTTAAAGACGGAGGGAGTTTATGGTTGGAGATGATAGGAATAAGATTGGTTAGGTTGCACATGTTGGTTGAGTTTGGTGGGTGAGGGTGATAGAAATAGAGAAGAATATGTGGGGGACAGAAGTAGCAGAGCAAAAACAGGTTTCACATATAAAGGTTTAGTGTAGCTGTACTGGGATAGCTGTGATGTCAGAGAGATGGAGAGGGATGGGATTTGGAATGGGGAGTAGTGGGTAACAAAGGGATCCGCAGTTTGGCCCCCTCTACTGGCATGTTTAAATGGATCTGGTAATTAACTGTCTATATATTAGGACAACACTGGGGTGGGAGGGCGTTCAAAAAATCAAGTTGATTGTGGGGAATATGAAGGTGGGTATCAGTGAAAAAATGCTGCAACTCTCGGTATGGGCATTCCTAAGCACAGATAGACAGAAAAGGGTAATAGGCAATTCTGGCACAGAATCAGGGAAATAACAACAATACAGAAAACAATAACAGACAATTATGGAGATCTCTTGCTCCAGTCGGTATACCTTTTAGCAAAGTATGCAGGTTTGCTTGGGCTTCAGTTGATTGTAGGGAATATGAAGGTGGGTATTGCAGGCTTTGATGGCTTTTAGCAAAGTATGCAGCTGGGTTCATTATTTAAACATTATTGTTGAATAGTGTGGTAAAGGTGGGGAGTATTTCTATAGTTTTAACAGTTAAAAATATTCAGTGGAGCTCATCAAGTTCGCTGTGGCTTAAAAATAAATGCCAAGCCAAGGTTTTGCCAAACTTCCAGATAAGGTAGTTTTAAAACAGTCCATATGGCATGTAAGAGTGGGCTGGAGTCAGGGCCGGCCCGACAATGGAGCCAAGTGGGGCAATCGCTCCAGACGGCACTTTTGAAGGGGTGGCAAGTGGTTTTATCTTACCAAGTTGTCAGTACCCGCTCGGCGCCCCTCTCTCCTCTGCAAGCCCTCTAGCTCGGTCTCAGTGCCGGCTTGTAATGCAATTACAAGTCGGCACCGAGACCGAGCAGGGAGACTCACCGCAGGACTACTGAAAGGTAAGTACGGGGGGGGGTAGATAATGGGGGGGCGGCAGGGAGAGGAAGGGTAGATAAGGGGGCAGCAAACTTCCCCCAGGCGGCATTTTGTCTTTGGCCAGCCCTGGCTGGAGTAGCGTCTGCTATGGGGGCGTGTTGGTGAGATGAACCTGGAGTGATCTCTCCCATTTGGTGGCTTGACTATTCCAATAGCCTTCCTATGTGGAAACATCCGGGAGGTGGTGTATCCCAGGCCTGTGCTAGCGCGTTACGTGAGAAGAAACCGGACAGGCGCCAGCCAATGGATCAAGGATGGAGGAGAATCCGTGTTGTGTGTGTATGTGTGTGTGTGTGGTCTGTTCTGTGTCCAGATGGCATTATCATGGGTTTTCCCAATATGTGTAAGCCACAGCGCTGTAGTGGTCATGCAGATTCCAAGCAGGAAATGTGAGTGTCATTGCCCAAAAATGTGTATCTTTGTATACGATAACTATTGGAGATTCTGTCACATCTTATGGCCATAGTATGCTTAGCCCCCCACTACGCCAAAGTACTCCAATGACGATAGGTCCTAACGCTAAAGCCTGCTTACAGAGGTACGAAGCAATCCAAACACATATCAGAGAGACATACCTCTACACTGCAGACTGAGACAAACATAATGGGTGGGGCACACCTATGAAGGAAACAGAGCTGGAGCAAAGGACAGAACTAGAAGCAAGGAATGGGAGATCAGAACAGAGCATAAGGAAATCCAGGAATGGTTTGAAGCAACACAGAGAAACTGAAGCAAGATTGAGATATGCAGCTCCACAGCCTGGGTAGAACGTGACAATCTTTATACTCTGTCCTACTTAACTGAATAAGCTGCAAAGGCCTCTTCTGTATGTAACTGGCACTTTTTATTAACTGACACAATCCTACAGCAGATAACTCTCAATGGACTGTTATTCAATAGACACCCCAGGGTATTTTAAATGCTGGTATTTTAACTCTTTGCTTGCACACATTTTACCACCAGCATTTTTTCAAAGTTTGCAGTAGTAATTTTTGTGTGTATTTTTCCCTACACACCTACTTATGTATGAATTTACAGCTCCTGGTATATGCCGCTGTCACACGACACCACAATATGTGTTCAGCAACATCCCCTGAGTACAGTAATATCCCACATGCATTTTGTTTGTCATTTCTTTGGAGAACTAAAAGGCCACATTTGGGATGTGT
This sequence comes from Spea bombifrons, assembly GCF_027358695.1. NCBI lineage: Eukaryota > Metazoa > Chordata > Amphibia > Anura > Pelobatidae > Spea > Spea bombifrons. The sequence continues at coordinate 52,925,800 of NC_071088.1, read as the reverse complement.
GCATTTTTCTAATTGGAAATTAGATGTGTGGCCATCCCCGTGTTAATTGGGACATTGTTGAACCTGGCCAATTCAATTTACCCCATCAAATCATACATTTTTAAAAAGTAGACACCCCATGGGCATTTAATATGCCAGTATTTTAACTCTGTCCATGCGAGAATTGTTTTAAGCTAATGTGCTAATTTTAGGACTTGCTCACAAATATATATATATATATATATATATATATATTTGCCTTTTTTTATTTTCTTTTTACATTTTTTGGAACTTGAAAGCTCCCCTGATAGTGACATCAGTGGGAAATAATTTTTACATTTTACTGTTTTTTTAACTATTTTTTTCTAATTATTATTATTTTTATTTTATTTTTTAATTTATTTTTACTAATCACACTGTGATTAGAAAGCTGGGCTACATTGACTTGCATGGTTGAATGCAGTATCTGTATTCAACCTGCAAGTGGAGTCAGAGTTCTCTAGAAGGTCTGGAGACCATCTAGCAAACTTTTTCATCTTTATTTTTTTTTTTACAGGGCGGCCGCCATCTTGCGGATGGCGAAGATCACACACGCAGTGGCGGTTGTGACTGCTCTCCGGAGCGGTCGCAGCCCGTCCTGGGGTAAGTGTTTGTTGTTGCTGAATGCCCCCTGATCGAGGCATTCCAGCGACACCATTGACGTTTAGGAGGTGATGGTTGATCACCTCCTAAACTCTTTTAAAACCGGCATCCGCCCCGGGGAGGGGCCAGATATGGCCGCTAGTGCCGATCGCGGTGTTGCTGAATGCCTCGAGGTCGAGGCATTACAGCAATACCGTTTGGGTGCAGAAAGCGAATGTAGATTTCTGTACGTTTAAAGTCATGACGGTCCTGGCACGTCAATTGTCACTAACCGGATGTTAGTACATGACGTGCCAGAACCGGCAATTGTCATTAAGGGGTTAAACCACTATTAGAACAGTCACTCAGAGCATTATCTCTATGGTTTAGAACTCACACTCCTCTTCTCTTTGGGGTATGGAGAGAAGGTAGGAGTCCCACGCAGATCGCGACTCCAGATCAGTCCTTTAGCTGCATTTCCCTTCAGGGCACTCCACTTTCTGTGGCACTCGTATCAGTATAACTACCGCTGCATTAGTTTGCCCGTGAAACTCCGGACGCTCCACCCACCTAGCGTCTCACATCATCACGCACTACCCCACGTAACTGGCACTTTTTATTAACTGACACAATCCTACAGCAGATCCTTTCAATGTACCTGCAAGCTCCACCTAGTTGATGACATCATGCCTGCATGGAAGCCAAGTGCCATTTAACCAAACATGAAGAAAAAACAACACTACAGACTCCCTTGTGGGTTTGGGGAATCTGCTGCACTATAAATTGTGTTGGTGGGATCTCCGAGAATGTATAAATGCCAGTGCCGGAAATTTCCCGGTGGGCCGGGCGGCCAGCAAACTAACATTGGAAGCGAGAGCGGGATTGGAAGCCTCCTCCAGCAGGGGGACAATTGCCCACCAGGCCACCCCGAAATCTAAGGGGCCGATGCGTGCTGATGCGGCCGGCCGGCGCTACTTTAATTCTTTTTTTTTTAGCATTAAAATAGTGACTTGGGTATGTATAAGGGGTGCGTGTGGGTATAAGAGCTCGACCGCGAGATAAACTATATGGTCTCCAAATGTTTCCAAGGCTGCTTTTCAGTCCCATTCTGGCCCTGATAAATGCACATTGTAGTTGTGGAACGGCAGTCAAATTTGCTTGTGGCCATCTTGTTTGGCAGCTCTTCCTGAACATCCACTTTTTAATTTTTATTACAGTGTTACTCTTTTCATGTTTTTTTGAAACAATGTAGTTTTCAGAGGTACTGCAGATGTGGTTGTAAAAAAATATTTAACCATTTCACTATTGGATTACTTATAAAATACTGTCCTGAACAACCTAGAGAGGCGTGATGACGTAAGACGCCAGAGGGGCGGCGTCCCGAGTTCGCGGGCAAACTAAGGTCTGCATACTCTCTCCAGCCGATGCCTGACTGACGCCTGAGGAAAGACTGAGCTATACCGGACAGATTCAGTTCCGTGGTCACCCTCTCTCGCTACCTCTTTTCATTTACTTCTTGAAGATTCTCTCTCCCTTGGATATTTTGTATATACGAGGACAACTATACCATCGATAACCAACACTTACAACGCAATGAAAAGGAAAGACAGCGGAAAGACAGCGGGAATCATGATATAAAGTACTGAACTCGACGCAAAGGTGATTCAGAAGGCTATAATTTATCCCTCCAGAGCTACGTGCAGAATCTCAAGCACACGTGCTGGGACACCCTGCGGAGTGGAGCAAAAAATATACTTTTTCGTTACATCAGACACGGTTTAAAACGCTGCTATATATTTTCATTTACAATCTTGTTTAAAAAATATAAGAAAAGAGCAGAGAGAAGGCATAGAGGAAGCGAGAGAGAGGAACTGTAAAATAAAAGTTAAATAATTAAGGCTAATTACAGTTCCGGGGAAATAGAAACTCTATCTATAGACGGTCAGACTCAAAAGGAAAAGTTATAAAATTATACGCAGACACAACATTTAAAACCAAAAATACACTAAGGAGAGAATTAAAGAGGCAATAAAGAAGACAGGAAGAAGAGAGGGAAGAGAAGAGGAAAGGAAAAGGGAGAAGAGGAAAAGATAAGGAAAAGGGGAAAAAAAGATAAAGAAAAAGAAAAGAAAAAGTATAAAAAAACACAAAAAAAAAAAAATTATGTCACAAAAAAGAAATGCTGAGGAAAAGAGGAAGGAAAGAAATACTGACTCTAAAAAAGAAAGAAAAACAGCGTCAATATTTTCTCCAAATATCACAAAAAAACAACACACAAATCCTGATGACTCAATTTCCACTACAATATCGTCCATATTAGAAGACTCTGAGGTGTACTCAGATCCAACAGCACAGGAAAAAGCCACAAAATCTTTAAAAATACAAGATGATTCATTCTCACAAGCCAAAATGCAACAATGCATTCAGCTATGCGCAGAACATCAATTAACTCAGATAAAAATAGAACTACAAAATCATCATGAAGAAATGTCTAAAAAGATTACTTCGATTGGCGAACATATAGCTTTGATAGAGAATAAAATGGATAAATTAGAAATTGATTTAAAGGATACATCAGATAAGCTAAAAATTTCAGAAGACAAAATATTAAAATTGGAAATGCAAATTACTGCTATGGAAGATATCAGTCGTCGTAAAAATATCCGCATAAGAGGATTACCAGAACAATCCAACGCGTCAGACCTCCTCCCTCAACTTATGAAACTTTTTCAGGAAATGAGCATTGAGAAAACCCAAGAAATGCCCTTAATTAAACGAGCATATAGAGTTTCAAAACCTCAGCAAATCCCTGCAGATATCCCTAGAGATGTAATAATCCGATTCTCTTCGATTCAAGCCCGACAGAAAGTTTATCAAGCCTCAAGAACATATTCTGCAGTAGATCCTACTTTTAAAAATATAATATTTTTACAAGACCTGTCCAGAAAAACAAGACAACTTCGTATCCAGTATAAAGATTTAACTGGAACCCTACGAGAGAAACAAATTAGATACAAGTGGGACTCAGCTTCTAATCTTTTGATATATTATGGAAATAGAACTCTAACTTTTAATTCAATTATAACAGCTCAAAGCTGGTGGGACACTAATAACATCAATAGATAAAAATTTGCTGAACTAATGTTTATAATTAATGAAAATTGATATATTAATGAATTTCTAATATATGCACTTTAAAAATTTCTATTAGAGCACTTTAAAAGCTTCAAAGATAGATAAAATAATCATAATTTCAAAATAATAGCTTAATTAATTTATATTGTTATTTTAGCACTTTATTGAAGAAAATGATGTGAGATATAAATAACGCACTTTTCATTATAGCACTTTATCACTTTACTTATTAAATAGGATTCCTTTTTTTTTTTTTTTTTTCTTATACACACATATACTCTAAATAATGATAATATAACACTTTATTATTTTACTAAAGAAAATGACGTATGATGGAGGATAATGCACTTTAATATTATTAAGAAAAAGGATAATCGGATGAATTTATGATTATAATGAAAATTTATTATTTAATGAAATGATATGATAGAAGTACTCTATATATTGTTATTTAAGCACTTTATTGAAGGTAATGTGGCAGGATATAGATAATGCACTTTGAAGTTATTATTATTAATATTATTATTATATATTATTTTTTTTTATTTTATTTTTTTTTTTATGATCATTAAACGATAAGAAATTATTTAATGAAATTTTAATATATCTATCATAAATTTTCAATACAACGGTTTTAGGTGTTTAAGACAGGACAAAAATTTATCTTATAATATTTTATAAGTTTTGAAGTCAGATACTATATTCATTTATGTATATATTTATTCATCTATTTATTTATTTTATTTTTTATTTTTTTTCTCACACTCTAAACGATGATAACGTAATATTTTATTAATAGAAATGATGCACGAGGGAGGATATTGCACTTTAATACTATTAAGAGAAGAATATTTTGATGAACTTATTATTATAATGAAATGAAAATGTATTATTTAATGAAATGGTAACACGTACTTTATTTAGTGAATGTTATGACACATGCACTTTATATACTGTTATTTATGCACTTTATTGAAGGAAATGTGGTAGGATATAGATATTGCACTTTGTCGTCATCAATAGAAAAAATTATTAGTTAAATGAATTAGTTAATGAAATTGTACTATATGCACTTTATTCATTAGGTATATTTTTTTTATTTTTTTTTTTGTTTTTGTTTTTTTGGAGCGAATATAATCCCACTTTGTGATTGATTTGCATATATATCTTGAGTAGGAACTGATATATAAACGTTCTCTCCCATGGTAGCAATTTTGTTTTGTTTTTTTTTGGATCAAATGGCAATAAATAAGTCCCGAACTCTAACAAAGGGACCACGCAAAGTGAAAGCTTCATAAAGTGAATATTCACAGGATGAGGCACAGGAATTTCGGTTCAGGTAGAGGGGATGAACCGCTTAAGACCTTCGTAACCTTAAATTACGTAGGTCTGGGATATAGGAGATACTTTTCCTTTCTCCCTTTTAAATGTTTTTTTCTGTCTAAGTCTTTATATTCTTTTTACTATTTTTCTCTTTCTTAATCTCCTGAGCCGGGGGTATAAGTGGTCAATACGAAAAAGATGGTACGTTTCCTTTCATTAAATACTCAGGGATTAAACAGCCCTCATAAAAGATCTTCATTAATGAAATTATTGAAGAAAGAAAAAATTGACATATGCTTTTTACAAGAAACCCACTGGCTCAATTCTCTTGAAATCCCTATTAAGGGTAAACAAATTTCTAGTGTTATTGCTTCTTCTTTGCAACTTAAAAAAAAGAAAGGTGTAGCTATAATAATCTCTACTGGTGTTAAATTTGAAATCTTATATAAAGATATTGATACAGAGGCTAGATATATTATTAAGGTCTGTAAGATAGAGGACCAATTACATACCCTAATTAATTTATACGCCCCAAATAAGGGCTCTACTAAATTTATAGAAGACCTATATGAAAAAGCAGAGAAATACATTAGGGGAGTTTTAGTTATGGCAGGAGACTTCAATTCTCTCCCAGACAGTAGTATGGATAAAAAAGAGGTGAGACTATTGATCAAAGAATAGTAAGAACGTCTAAACGATTAAATCAGTTTATTAAAAAAAATAATTTATATGATAATTGGAGAGTTTTTAATCCTACAATAAGGGAATATACACATTTTTCTGCACCTCATGCCTCGTATGCGCGCATAGATCTGATGGTTGGAAATTACTCTTTAATCAACAATACTAAAAAATTTTTTATTAAAGACATTTTATGGTCAGATCATAATGCTATTGTGTGTGAGACTTTTTCTAATTATCCGAAAAAAATCCCTAGAGATTGGAGGCTAAATCATTCTATCTTGAACAAACAACATCATATTCAATCGTTACAAAGATTAATAGACCTATATTTTCAAGAAAATGACGATAAATTAATTTCTCGCTCCACTCTTTGGTGTGCCTTTAAAAGTGTTGTTCGGGGCTATCTTATTAAAATCAGTAAAATAGAAAATAGCAAAAGAGGCCCAGATCTATCTACCCTATATATTAATCTTTACGATCTTACCAAATTGAATAAATTATCTCCTACTAAATTTAGATCAAATAAGATTCAATACCTCAAGGGGAGAATAAGAGATTTAGAATTTGATAAAATTAGTAGAAACCTTGAAAAATTAAAACAACGATGGTATTTTAAAAATAACAGAGTGGATAAAGCTCTAACTAATAGGCTCAAGAAAAAAGAAGCTAATAAGCATATTTACAGAATTGTCGAAAATAATAGGAGCTATACCTCTCCTGAATCTATAGGGCAGGCCTTCAATAGATACTATACTACTTTATATAATTTGAATAATAATAGTAAATTAGAAGAAATTCAAGAGTACCTGAAAACAATACCTATCTCTAAATTAAATAAAGATCAAATAAACCAATTAAATAAACCGATAGAAGAGTCAGAAGTTATTAAGATAATAAATAAGAGTAAGAACAATAAAAGCCCAGGCCCAGATGGGTTCAGTGGTCTCTTTTATAAAACATTCAAACGGGAAATCGTGACATATTTAACAGCTTTATTTAACGAATTAATGAATACAGGGCATGCCCCGGAAGAGCTATTAAGAGCTAATATTATGCCTATACTTAAACCAAATAAAAATGCCGAAGTCATTACCAATTATAGGCCAATTTCACTTATCAATGAAGATATGAAGTTATTTGCAGGCATATTAGCAGAAAGATTGAAACAAGTTGTCAGGAACCACTTTTTCGCGGCCTGAACCATGGCTTTTTCATACCTGTGCAGTTTACATCTGCTACCACTAGTGGCCACCATCCGCCCTCTGGAGCACTCAGAACTCAGGTGTGCCTTGTTACCTGGGTTGAGCTCTAGTGAATACATCCAGCTGGGCCTTGTTACCTGGATTGCCCTGCCTTTATGAACCTGCCCTGCCCTTCAGTCAGGGCCTTTGTATTGAAGTCTATGGACCTTCCTGCTGTGGCTCTGCACCTGTACTGTTCCTGGTTCCCTGCTTTTGTGTCCTTCCAAGTGGACTCCCTGCTTTTGTGTCCTTCCAAGTGGACTCCCTGCTTTTGTGTCCTTCCAAGTGGACTCCCTGCTATTGTGTCCTTCCAAGTGGACTCCCTGCTTTTGTGTCCTTCCAAGTGGACTCCCTGCTATTGTGTCCTTCCAAGTGGACTCCCTGCTTTTGTGTCCTTCCAAGTGGACTCCCTGCTTTTGTGTCCTTCCAAGTGGACTCCTTGCTATTGTGTCCTTCCAAGTGGACTCCCTGCTATTGTGTCCTTCCAAGTGGACTCCCTGCTATTGTGTCCTTCCAAGTGGACTCCCTGCTATTGTGTCCTTCCAAGTGGACTCCCTGCTATTGTGTCCTTCCAAGTGGACTCCCTGCTATTGTGTCCTTCCAAGTGGACTCCCTGCTATTGTGTCCTTCCAAGTGGACTCCCTGCTATTGTGTCCTTCCAAGTGGACTCCCTGCTATTGTGTCCTTCCAAGTGGACTCCCTGCTATTGTGTCCTTCCAAGCGGGCTGTGTGCCTTTCGTGCCCTTCCAAGTGGGCTCCCTGCCAAAAGACTTATTACCGGTATTTATTTTGCCATACGTCCGGTTTCTTGCTTTGACTGTATTACCATTATTTTCTGGTCCTGTTATATACATAAAACACACTGCATTACCTGGATTTCTGCTTGTGGTGTCTTTGTTTGCATAATCATGCACCGTGGGTTACATACTGAACCCCAAGTATCCCCTGCGCATGGGCTCCTACCCGACCTGATCACCCGAGTCCTGACAGAATACAAAGGCCATTACAAGGAGTCAGCGGGGTTACTTTCAGTCATCAAAGTGATAGGAGAATGCTTGCTTGAACTGTGCAAATCATTAATGCAAATCTGGGACTCCAACTCCAATCACTCTCATGAAGACCATTCACCTACACCTGCTACATCACCTGAGAAACCCAACAAGCCTGTTCCAAGTATTAAAAAGGAATCTCCTAGGAAATCTAGGAAACGTGAACCCCTTACTGCAACCGAATTGCAACAAAGGCGTGATGAGGAATCTTGCTTTTACTGTGGCAAAAAGGGACACTGGATCACCCAATGTCCTCTGAAACCAGCTAAACCCTCTGCAACCCACACCAACAAACCCCAGGCCCAGGAACCTGCATGTGACAACAGCAATGCATCAAAGCTGGAGCACACCCTATCTCTTCCCCAACCTGGTGATACTGGGGTTACCCAATCCACAGTGCCTGGCACTTCTGCACCATCTGTAGCCATGTCTGATGACCTCCAGACCATCTCTGATGAAACCGACTGGTCTGATATGGACAGTGTGTCTTCAGATGCTTCTGTTGCTGATACAACGGATACACCCGCAATTGATAACCCCACGGCTGTTTGTGCAGTTGGGACCATCACTCCCAGGAATAAGAATCGTAGACCCCAAACAGCAAAACACTCCTTAGGGGCTCCTGGTTACATCCTAGCATCTGACGGGACAATTGTGCATCGTAAAGAACTTAACAGTTACGAGCAACAGCTGCGTGAACAGAAGTCTGTTAAGCCTGCCACTCCAGCCTTGAACCAGTGCAGTTCGGTTACTACCCCCCGGCCCCCAGAGGTGCCTTGGGTACAGGGCAGCTTCGTGACCCCTGGTGCATGGACAGCCAAGAAAGAGGGAGTACGGAACAGTGCCATCATGTCTATGTATCCAGCATCCAATACCACTATGTCTTACAACTGCACTGCAGATGACCTTTCCTCAGACTGTGTCATTGCCTCTAACGGAACTGTAGTAAGAAAGGAGGACCTGCACGTATTTGAAAAAGCTCTACGTGCTAGGACTAAATGTTCTTACCACAGGTTTTGATACTGCCTCTCTACAGTCCCAGGAGCACCCGGAGGCCGCTCCTTGGGGAGGGGGTACTGTCAGGAACCACTTTTTCGCGGCCTGAACCATGGCTTTTTCATACCTGTGCAGTTTACATCTGCTACCACTAGTGGCCACCATCCGCCCTCTGGAGCACTCAGAACTCAGGTGTGCCTTGTTACCTGGGTTGAGCTCTAGTGAATACATCCAGCTGGGCCTTGTTACCTGGATTGCCCTGCCTTTATGAACCTGCCCTGCCCTTCAGTCAGGGCCTTTGTATTGAAGTCTATGGACCTTCCTGCTGTGGCTCTGCACCTGTACTGTTCCTGGTTCCCTGCTTTTGTGTCCTTCCAAGTGGACTCCCTGCTTTTGTGTCCTTCCAAGTGGACTCCCTGCTTTTGTGTCCTTCCAAGTGGACTCCCTGCTATTGTGTCCTTCCAAGTGGACTCCCTGCTTTTGTGTCCTTCCAAGTGGACTCCCTGCTATTGTGTCCTTCCAAGTGGACTCCCTGCTTTTGTGTCCTTCCAAGTGGACTCCCTGCTTTTGTGTCCTTCCAAGTGGACTCCTTGCTATTGTGTCCTTCCAAGTGGACTCCCTGCTATTGTGTCCTTCCAAGTGGACTCCCTGCTATTGTGTCCTTCCAAGTGGACTCCCTGCTATTGTGTCCTTCCAAGTGGACTCCCTGCTATTGTGTCCTTCCAAGTGGACTCCCTGCTATTGTGTCCTTCCAAGTGGACTCCCTGCTATTGTGTCCTTCCAAGTGGACTCCCTGCTATTGTGTCCTTCCAAGTGGACTCCCTGCTATTGTGTCCTTCCAAGTGGACTCCCTGCTATTGTGTCCTTCCAAGCGGGCTGTGTGCCTTTCGTGCCCTTCCAAGTGGGCTCCCTGCCAAAAGACTTATTACCGGTATTTATTTTGCCATACGTCCGGTTTCTTGCTTTGACTGTATTACCATTATTTTCTGGTCCTGTTATATACATAAAACACACTGCATTACCTGGATTTCTGCTTGTGGTGTCTTTGTTTGCATAATCATGCACCGTGGGTTACATACTGAACCCCAAGTATCCCCTGCGCATGGGCTCCTACCCGACCTGATCACCCGAGTCCTGACACAAGTAATCACTATATTAATACATCCGGATCAAATAGGCTTTGTGCCTAATAGATATACGTACAACAACGTAAGACGTATTATTGATATTATAGACCTTGCTAATGTGGAGAGTAGACAGACTTGTCTATTGGCATTAGACGCTGAGAAAGCGTTTGATCGCATTAACTGGAACTTCATGTTCCAAACTTTCAGTTCATATGGACTGGAAGGGAATTTTCTCTCGGCAATAAAAGCTTTATATTCGAATCCTACTGGTAGAATAGTGGGACAAGATATTAAATCAAAATGGTTCTATATTAATAATGGCACACGACAGGGATGCCCACTGTCACCAACGTTATACATATTAACCATTGAGATTTTAGCAACTATAATAAGGATTAATGAAAAGATAAAAGGTACGTCCTATAAACAACAAGAACTAAAAATTTGTTTATATGCGGATGATATACTACTGACAGTAGAAGATCCTGTACGGTCTATTAAAGAACTACTAGAATCTATAAATAAATACGCAGAGATGTCTAATTACAAATTAAATATAGACAAATCAGAAATTCTATATTTAAATATATCAGGACAAACTAAGCATATAATACAAGGAGATTATAAATTTAAAGAAGTCTCACAAGAGCTAAATTATTTAGGCCTTAAATTAACATCAAAAGTACATAATTTGATGGAGAGAAACTTTCTCTCCTGTATTAAAGAAACTAACTACCTACTAAATAATTGGAAAAACACCTTGAATTCATGGGTCGGTAGAATAAATATAGTAAATTCATATATCCTCCCTAAATGGACGTATCTTTTTAGACATCTTCCTTTAAAAATGCCAATCTCATGGCTGAATATGATACAAACGGCCTTTAATAAATTCATTAATAGAGGTAAAAAAACTAGATTGGGAATTAAACTCCTTTCACAAAAAATGAATAAAGGAGGTCTGAACTATCCGAGAATAGAACGCGCATATGAGGCATGTATGATACTACATATTTACAATACACAATTAGAAACAAGTATTATGCAGCCATGGTATAAATTAGAACAATACCTTTCAGGTATTAAAAATTTGTCCATAGGAGTATGGGAATTCCAATCTAAATTAAAAACTAAGATTCTTAGAGGAAATAATACTATTATTAAAGACATTATACAGGAATGGTTCAAAATTAAAAAAAAGCTTGGACTTAAAGACAAAATACTACATACAGCCCGACTGGATATTATAGAACTTAATCTTCCAGACATATCATTGGCGAAATGGAAAAGTCTAGGCATTATAAATCTTAAAGATATTTTGTCAGAAAATACTATTAAACCATTTATACAATTAGCTCAGCAATTTAGCTTACCATCCACAGAAATATTCCCTTATCTGAGATTAAAAATTTTTCTGAAATATGCCCTTTTTAAAGTTGACTCGGATAATCAATTAAAAATGGACCATATATTGAATGGAACAGAAATTAAAAAAATACTGACAAGAATATACGAAATGCTGAAAAAAATAGACGAAATAGATCATATTAATACTATTTCAAGATGGTCTAAAGTAATCCAGACACCGATCACAAAAAAAAGCTGGCAAAGTGCAATATCAATAACTTATTGTATAATACATTCAATTTCACTAAGAGAGAATTATTTTAAAGTTTTAAATCTTTGGTATTTAACTCCGTCAAGGCTAAGTTCTATGTTTCCGGGGACATCTGATATCTGCTGGAGATGCAATAGAGAAAAAGGCAACTTTATACACATCTGGTGGTCATGCAGTATAGTTAGCCAAATGTGGGAAAAGGTTTTTGATTGTTTTATAAAAATCTTTAAATGTAAAATAAACAAATCTCCTGAGATTGCCTTACTACATTTGCTTCCATCTAATCTCTCTAAAGATAAGAAGATTTTATTAATCCATTCTTTAGCAGCTGTAAAAATTTTGATCGCTAGGAATTGGAAAGAAAACTATATTTTCTCCTGGATACAATTTAAAAACCAATTGTTATATCAACTACAAATGGAAAAAGGCTTAGGCTGGATTAATCAGACTTACCATAAAAGAATTCAAATTTATGAGGACTGGATCCTAAAACTAAATAACATTTAGTACAGATTTTAAATAATAAGCATACCCTCGGCTCTCTTTTTCTCTTTCTCTCTTTCTCTTTTTCTTTTCCCTCTGACTTCTTTTTCTTAGTCTTTTTTTTTTTCTCTTATTATTAATAAAGATATAAACACTCAAATGAAGTGAATGTGTATATATATACATACTGAAATATATAAAGCTTATATATGAAACTTATGATGAGTAAACTTTTTCTTTTTTTTTTTTTTTTATTTTATTCCTTCCCCTCTCTTTTTGTTACGTAATATTTAATAATATATAAATGGTATATATATTATAAACATAATAATATTTATGTAACAATTTTTTTTTCTTCTTTTTGTCGATTGTTTTTATCCTATTTATATGTATAAAATCAAATAAATAAAATTCGAATTAAAAATAAATAAATAATAAAATACTGTCCTTAGGCAAAGAGACGCTTTGGGTTAGATCAGTCAACAAAAGTGTTTCCATTTCATGTAATTTACATATTTTTCTTTTTACTTTTAAGTTCAAAATTTACACAACACTTGTATTATTTTTTAGCGTAACAGTGGGACAAATTATACACAGGTTATTTTGCAGCATTTGGCAATGCTAACTGTGTTTTGGTTTAGTCACATTATCTTAATATAGCATCCAAACCTGTTTTTTTTAAATATCAATTTTCACCCTTTAACAATTGTTTTCTTTTGTAGGCAGTGGCTTCCCAGTGAAAAACTTCTACCACTAGGTGTTGACAATACAGTGGATAAACTGAAAATGCTGGAAGGTCGGAAGACAAGCATCCGCAAATCAGTGCAATCGGCATATGATCGTGCCATGTCCCACCTAAGCAATGTCAGAAGTTCTCACCCTTTTATCACCCCAAATTACTTGTAGAGATATTAATTCACATCCTTTAATGTATTCCCTACCTGCTTGTGTCACAAGACAAAATATACTGAAAATATACAGTTACACAAATATAGAAATATAGAATTTGATGGCAGATAGGAACCATTTGGCCCATCTAGTCTGCCCATTCTTCCTGATATAAGGGGTTTAAACTAGACTTGTGCATTCATCTTCGGGCGAACATGAAAACGAACACGGGGGTATTAACCCCTTAACTTAAAAAATGAAGAAAAACCGAACACGAAGAATGCCCACGAATATTTGTCCGAAGAGAAGATAGGAACAGGCGAATATTTGCGGAATACGAAGATTTTTTTCCCCCCGAAGACGAGCACGAAGAGCCCCCTGGTGCCCAAGTCTAGTTTAAACCCCTATCAATATTTTGTCGGTTACTATAATGAGGAAATATTTATGTCTATCCCATGACTGTTTAAATTCCCTCACTCATAGGCCTCCACCACTGCTGCTGGGAGACTGTTTCATTTAGAACTTCATTGTATTACATCTAAGCCACTGACTCTCTAGTTGTATACCATGACCTCTTGTGCCTCCTTTCAAATAAGCTTGCCTCCTGTACTTTGTTAAATCCATTTAAGTATTTAAATGTTTCTATTGCATCCACCTCTCTATTCATTCAGCCAACTATACATATTATAATTAAAGATCATTAAATCCTGATAATTTCTGTCCTGCAAACCATTTACCATATTTGTAGCTCTCCTCTGAACTCTCTCCAATGTGTCATTATGCTTCTGGAGAAGGGTTCTACAGAACTGTACACAATACTCTATGTGAGACCTGACCAGAGATCTGTAAAGTGACATAATCACCACCCTCTTCCTGCTACCAATGCTACCGTTGTCACTGACAGAGCACTTCCCCCAATGCTGTATTCTGCCTTGGGATTTTTACGCCCCAAGTTCATTATTTTACATTTATCAATATTAATTTAATTTAATTTTAATCAGGCCATACTTTCTATCAGTGGCGTCGCTACAGGGGGGCAAGGGGGGGCAATTGCCCCCCCTAGGTTAATCCTTGCCCCCCCTGTTTCCCCCCTGCCGAATTTGGAATAAAGTCGCAATGCGACTTTAAATCCCGTCTTTTTTTTTAATGCGGAGGAGAGAGAGGGTGCGGCCCGCGTAGGATCGGCAGCCAGGGCAACTGATTTTACGCAGGCCGCACCTCGAGCCAGGCTACTTACCTGTGGGAGGGTCTTCTGTTACTGCATAGAGGAAGCGGAACCTAGCAGAGTTCACATGACATCACATGACTCTGCTCCAGTCCTGCTTCCTCTGTGCAGTACCAGAGAACGCAGAGGGATGCCGCACCCTCTGCTGAAGTCTGTGAGCGGCATCGAGGAGCTGCAGTGCAGGTAAGGGAGGGTGTTTGAATGAGTATGCGTGATTGAGGGAATTAATCTGTGAATGAATGGGTATATAAATGAATGAGTGTGTGTGTGTGTGATAGCATGGGTGTGTAAATGCTGGAACCTAGGCATGATGGGACTGTGATTGCTGTGTATTGATGCTGCCAGCAGTATGGGGTCTGCACATCACTTACAGCCACCCTGTACCAGCATGTACTGGCTGACTTGGCATGATAGGAGTGTGATTGCTAACAGCAATCACAGTCCCATCATGCCTAGGTTCCAGCATTTACTGGTTGGATGTGTAAGCGCTGGAACCTAGGCATGATGGCACTGTGATTGCTGTTAGCAATCACACTCCTATCATGCCAAGTCAGCCAGTACATGCTGAAACCTAGCTAGCTGCCCCCTTGTGTATTGATGCTGCCAGCAGTATGGGGTCTACACATCACGTACAGCCACCCTGTACCAGCATGTACTGGCTGACTTGGCATGATAGGAGTGTGATTGCTAACAGCAATCACAGCAAGCACAGTCCCATCATGCCTAGGTACCAGCATTTAATGTTGCCTGGGTATGATAGGAGTGTGATTGCTGTGAGGGCAGTGTGGACGCCAGGGCTGGCTTTGGGGTGTACAACCTGTGATCTATGCCTGTAATTTAGGGGGTTTTAAATATACCTTTTAATGACGTGTTTTTATGTGAATTCCAATTGATCTATACCCGCAAAGCTAGTTTTCCATACATTATTTATGTATACCTGCAAATACAGTGTTTGTATGTCTTATTCAGTTGATTAATACCTGCAATGCTGTTTCCATGTATTTATTTGATCTATACCTGCAATGCTTCTTTTCATATACTATTGTATACCTGCAAATACAGGATTTGTATGTCTGATTCTGTTTATTTGATATATACCTTCAGTGCTGAGATCACAAGTGAATTTCAGTTGATCTAAACATGCAAAGCTTGGTTTGTGTGTTAATGTGTTGATCTATACCTGCTATCGGCAACTGGGGCTAAAATATGGGCAGCAGGGGCATCAATACACAAGGGGCAAAAACACTAAGGGGGGTATAAACGACAATGCCGTGTGAAAAATCCATCCTGATGTAGACGTCTGTGACATAGATTGTGTCCTGCTGTTTGTGTATTTTTGCTTATCAGTGTAGCAGAGCCTGTCCCCGGGTGTGTGTGTATAGGTGTTGGTGTGGCACAGCCTGTCCTGGTGTGTGTTTGGGTGTTGGTGTGGCAGAGCCTGTCCTGGTGTGTGTTCGGTTGTCAGTGTGGCAGAGCCTGTCCTGGTGTGTGTGTGTCAGAGCCTGTCCTGGTGTGTGTGTGTGTTTGGATGTGGGTGTGGCAGAGCCTGTCCTGATGTGTGTGGGTGTCTGTGTGGCAGAGCTTGTCCTGGTGTGTGTGTGTTTGGTTGTCAGTGTGACAGAGCCTGTGTTGGTGTGTGTGTGTTTGGTCATCTGTTTCCTGGCACTTAACTTACAGTAGGAATTATTTAATTTATATTTATCCAGAGATAAAATGCCCTCCTGAAGTTGTAGTGACTTTAGGGGACAAAACATTCAAGGCCCTGAAATCATTTAGTGGAAAAGTTATTTATTGTGTTCAGGCTTCCCATGTTGAATGATCAAGTATTATTTTAGCCCAATAACAAAAGTATAATTCCATAGCACATTACTTTTGGAAATTATGAATGCCTCCCCAGTTTGACTGTGGTATCTTGTGTGCCCCCCTATATATTGTTTCTAGAGTCGCCACTGCTTTCTATAAATGGTGTCCCATGGAAAAATGTTTTTCTCCTTGAGCAAAATACAGTGAGTTTATCTTCTCAATCCTTTTTATTCCATATCGATATACCTTTGAAAAACAAATCTAACTTAAATTTAGTAATCAACATTTTTGCGGCTGCAAAAATCTGTTTAGCACGCAATTGGAAGTCATGGGATACTCCTACTTGGTCGCAAATAATGAACCAAATTGAATACCAACATAAAATGGAGAAACATTTCTATAGCCTATATAAGAACATACAAAAATATGACGAAATTTGGACACCATGGCGAGAAATTGTTCTTTCAACTTCAGATATTGTAATCCTTGACAATTAAGACTTAACAAATATATATATCTTCTTTCTTTCCTGATCCCTGTTACATTAGGGCTAATACATCTGCCCTTAGTTCAATCTGCCGTATAATGTATAATGTACAAATGATAGGATTTTGACGAAATATAATAAGGATAAGATTGTAATCAATCACCTTGAATATTATGACTTAATCCTATGTGCCTGATATGTTTGTTATATTTGTTGTAATGTCATAAAATTTTGAAAACAATAAAATATCAAATATTAAAATAAAAAAATAAAATACAGTGATGTACGCAGTAAAGATCCACAAACAATAAACCATACTACAGTCTTTTGTACTTTGATAAGCGAATAAAGTTAATTTTCAGGTACACCAAGTACACACATTTTCAAGTTAACAACAAAGTAGGGGTGGGTTGTAGCAAGAGCAATAAATGTAATGAACACATAAGTAGCACATTGCACAACTTGGTGCTCAGACAGGGAGTTTTCCATCTCTGGTGCTGTTTGGAGATGTGTTATGTGGAAATGGCAGCTGAGGCAGAGGTATGCAAAAGTGTACAGAGCAACTTGCTTCATGAAAACACAAACACACTGCTTGACTTGTAAGGCTTCATGCCTTCTCTTACTGTCTACTTGGCATTTCAGTAAGAAAAATTGATATTGCTTAGGAGACTCATGGAGTCGAAATGTGCTGATCTTGACCCTTTAAGTGTTGAGGGCTAGGAAACATTTTTCCCTATGGAAGGCCTTGCCAATTTTTACATTTTTACTACAGAAATATATATATATATTTTTATACATCACCTATAGTACTAAAAACACACCAAAAAAACCTAAATTAATAGTCAGGTAAAACTGGTTATGGAAACAATAGATTAGGATAAATACAGATTCAATAAAGTGTAGCGATCAAAAGGTTTGTACCATGTTAGCCATGGAAAAGCAGGAGAAAGGTATAGTTAAGATGATACCATTTATTAGCTAACTGAGAGTTTACCTGCAAGCTTTGAAGACCAAGTTGTTAGGTCCCTTCCTCAGGAATTAATGAAGCTAAACAGAATTTTCTAAACAGAAAGGCACAGTTCACAGGTTAACAAAAAGGGAAAATAAACACAGAAGTATTGGAGAATATCCTCAGCAGTAAATAAGCTGGACTAACAGAGATCTAATAGATAAATACAGTACAGTCAGAGTATTTTAGATCAGTTTACTCTCTGGGTAGAGAGGCCATAAGACCATGTGACACATGCCAGATCCATTAAACTTTTCTCTCCATCTGGGTGCAGAACTCAATCCTTAGAGCTTTGCATCCTGTATGCTGTGCCCACATTGACAGAAATGCTGTCCAACAGGTGTATCTATTTTTTCCTGGTTGATAGTATGTCTGTGGGAATTAAACCGTTTGTGTAATACTTGGCCTTTTACATCGCTGTTGGGCATTTCACATACATAATTAGATTTGCATGTAAACAGCCATTGATTTGAGGTGTGAGCCTGTTATTATTTTGTCCGTGCTGTTATGTGTGTACAGGTCCCACATATTTTTTGTTGGCAGGGAGAGGTACCATTTGCTGTTTGTCTGTGAAGGGTGCTCCTCACAATCCATTGTTTGAGATTGGGAGGCTGTTTGAATGAAAGCAGTGTGGGATGTGGGAATATTTTCCGAAGTCTTTCATTAGTATGTAGGATTGCTTGCTGTTCCCTAGAGATCTTGCATAGGGCTTCCATTTGTGGATTGTAGGTTACCACTAATGGCACTCGATCTCTTGTTTGTGGCAGCTGATATCGCAAGAAGGTTTAATGAGGAGGGTGTGTATAGATTATACACTATCCCACATTTATTAAAAGATATAACTTAAAAAATCATTGAGGTATTTATAAATAAAGTTTTAATAAATAGAATCATAATAAAATCAATTTAATTTCATTTAATAAATAGAATCATAATAAAATCACTTACAAATTTTCTAAACTGTATTTAGTTACAAATATATATTTAATTATTGAGTAGATATTTTAGATTTTTTTTTCAAAACATAAAATGTCATCCACTATACCTTTGGCTCTAAAAGCTGTTCTTTTATCGTAACCCCTTATCGTTACCAGATCTCTAGCTTGTTCTTGATAAATGGCCTCTGTGCTACAGTACAGATTCCCTTGAGCCTAATGACAGTTCAGTAATGCGCAATTGAAGATGAGCTGGATGGTAACATCTGGCATGTATTAATGTGGCAATGTATTAATGTGGGTTACCACTAGCTGGTCTCATGTATACTTTCGCTAATATTTATCTACCTAATAGACAACAGCATCAGTGCCTCTCCAAGCTCCCTCAATTTTCAGGAGGACCTCCTGATGCTTGGCGGTGATCTTAATGTGGCTTTGGAACCCGGGGTGGATACTTCCGAAGGGCACTCCTGCACGTCCCCCATAAAATGAAAGCCTTGCTACGTGACTTCCAACTGGTGGAATGTTGGAGGGCGTTACATCCTACTAGTAATAGGGATCCTAAAGGGATCTATACTAGAATCGATTATCTATTTATTCCCTACTATCACCCCACTAAACTGAAGGCAGCTTATTACGGACTGATTACCTGATCAGATCACGCACCATTAGTGATATCGCTGACTTCTACATTGACTAGACCGACTTCTACAACGTGGAGACTTAATGAGACGCTTTCCTCTGACACGGTGCTCCAAACCGAAATGAAAACACTTTTAACTAACTACTTTTTGGAAAATCCCTCAACGGACGTCTCCCCGTTGACGGTCTGGGAGGCTCACAAGTGTGTGTTTCACAGGCATTTCATAAGGGCTGGGGCTGAGAGGAAGAGAGCTAATGCAGCTACCCTGGAGAAATTAGATCAGGAAATAGCGTCCTTGGAATGTGCACACAAGGATAGTTTGTCGGATGTAACCTTTCAGTGGTTAGTTGTTTTGCGCAAGGAATTGTCTTCCCTTCTTATTATGAGAACGAGACGAAGCTTTATATTATGAGCACAGAAATAAATCCAGAGAAATTCTTGTGTTGCGCGTTACGTGCTTGTCGTAGTCAATTCTATATCCCCAAGATAAAACCTAACTCGGGACCCCACTGTAGACTCCCCAAGGAGATAATGGGTCCCCTCACTAAATACTACTCGGACTTATATAATCTTTCTGAACACACGCTGCCTAATACACCACCCATACACCACTACCTTTCTAGAACTCTAAAATGAAAGTTGTCCGCAGTTGAGACGGATAACATGGAAGCTCTTCTTCTTCATCACTCTGTCTGAATTGGGAGAGGCGATTAAGGAATCCAAGCTAGCAAAATGTCCTGGCTCTGATGTGCTCTCTTTGTTATGTTATGAAAAAAGATGTTGGAAGTGTTAGGTCCACAATTGGTGCTCTCCCTTAATTCCATATTAGATGGTAACGACATACACCCACACACACACTCATGGCCAATATTTCTCTGATCCCGAAAGGAGAAAAAGGATTTGGAACAGTGCAGTAGCTTCCGTCCCATCTCCCTGCTCAATGCCGACCTTGAGTTATTTTCTAAAATATTTGCCACTAGAATGAAGCTCTACATCCCTTCACTCATCCAACCCTACCAGACGGGGTTTGTTCCGAATCGGGAGTCTAGAGACAGCACGTTCCGAGCCTTGAATTTGATTCAGTACGTGAAAAGGCCTTCAACAGGCTGGATTGGTTATTTATGTTTGCGGTTTTAGACCATATGGGGTTTGGACCTAATATGCGGCGATGGGTCGCATATCTGTATTCGTTTCTGACAGCTAGGATCAGGGTTAACGGGGTGCTCACTGACTGCTTTAGAATCACGAACGGGACTAGACAGGGTTACTCTGTCTCCCTGCTACTCTTTATACTGTCCTTGGAACCTTTTATGGAATCCATCCGACAGAATGCGGACATTGGGGGTCTCCACATCGGTGAAACCACACATAAAATTTTGGGTTTTGCAGACGATCTGCTCTTTACAGTCACGAATCCTCAGCTGTCGTTACCGGTCATTCTTCGGGAGTTTCAGGTCTATGGGGAATTGGCGAATTTAAAAATGTATTTTGCTAAATCAGAAATCCTCAATATAAATTTCACGGACCTCACTGCGTCTGCCCTGCAATGCAGTTTCCCCCTTAAATGGTATAGGGAGAAATTGTGATATTTAGGTGTTTGGCTCGCAAGGGATCCTTCTACCCTGTATCGACATAACTTTCTACCTATTCTGATGACGATTCAGAAGGATCAAGCGTGTCATCTCCTGAGGGCCTCGGTGTGGTCCCACCTACCCGCCCATAAACTTTGGGTGGACATTGAAACACGCATGATACAGCCACGCTCCACAACTCCACTCATTACATTTGACACATACTTTGATGAAATACCCCTCAGCTTTGACTCCTATTACAAATAATCTGGATTTTCCACAGGGCCAGAGTACAGGGTCTTTTTTAACGACGTTGCCAATGGACAGAGCCCTGATTTCAGGGTTTTTAGTTTACACTGTGTTGAAGCCCCTGGACACGATACTGGCCGGTAATACCTTTCTTGATACATTTCATTACCATCAATTGGCAAGTTATTTTTCTAAAGTTCCGAGGAAACATGCCATGACTAGGGCTCTCTCGAGCTTTGAACTCCTCTGTACTCGATCCTCACTGCCGGTCCATGGGATTTTGCTTTTGTATCAACTTTTGTTGCAAACACAAACTATTATTCCATTGCATTTCCAAGGCTACTGGGAACGAGCCTTACAAATCACTCTTGATCAAAGAGACTGGGAAAAGATCTTTCTCCCGTAGCACAAAGATACAAGACATTTCATATAAACTTCTTTCTTGTTGGTACCAGACTCCGGAAGCTCTTCATAATATTTTTTCAGACCTGCCCGATACATGCTGGAGATGCAAGGCCGCGGTGGGAACCTTTTTGCATTTGTGGTGCCCAAGGATAGCTCCATTCTGGGAACAAATTCATGCGGTCCTGCCAAAGTTCACAGATTGCCCAATTCCATTCTTACCTGAAACGTTCCACGCTAACCGATCGATCTCGAGTTATAAAAACTCAATCTTACCACATCTTCTAAATGCAGCAAAAGCATTGATTCCACTTCATTGGAAAAGTCTTCTCCCTCCCTCTTTCATGGAGTGGATTTTGAAGGTAGAGCAGATTAGGGCGTTGGAAGAATTAGCAATGACTTCTGCCGATCAACACGAACATAAAGGGAAGGTTTGGTTCTACTGGCGTTCTATGGAGAGCGCAGAGATGTGGTGTCTGATTCGTCACTGAGGGGCGAGCTGCGGTGTTAAACGAGGTGCCGAATGGCGAGTGGGTGGGATTTTTTTAAAGAAAAAATGTCTCTTCTTCCCCTCCCTACTGCCCAATGGTTTGTTCCCGATAGGTTTTGTCCCCCTTCCTCTTTTACGTTTTGTCTCCCCTGTCCCTTCCAGACCCATTGATAACTGTGGTTGTACGATGTCCCCCGCACTGCATAATGGCGGACTACCAAAGTTACATGTGGTCCCTGCTTTGGTGATAATACTTACTCATTCTTGCGATGTGGTGGGCCTATGTCTGCTACGCGTGGGCACACTTGCTTCTGCTTCTTACGCGGTTGAGCTCTTTCTTCTTACCCCACAGGCTTTTTTTGGCATATATTGCAATGTTGCTTTAGATTTCATATTATATTGTGTATAGAATATGTGCAACTGCAGAAAAAAACACGAAATTGTGTTCACCAACATCCCCCAGTTCCAACAAGGCCTCACATGCATGGTTCATGCATTTTTTGAGGTAGCTATGAGGGCGAAACTGGAACATGCGCATTTTAGTTTTCAAATTTAGAATTTTCAGAAATTGGTTTACTGGGCCCATATCCCATTTGGGACATTTTGGAAGCACCCCACTGTAAATTACCCCATAAAAGTATATGTTTATGAACAGTAGACAAGTCAAGGTGTTCAACTAGGTTAATTTTGACAGTTTTCAGGCAGCTATTTTTTCACTGATGTCTGCCAAACTTCACAGGGAAATTATTTTATTGCGTTTTTAACGCATAAATTTCAGTGTTACATTGAATTTCTTGCACACCATAAGTGCAATGGTGGCATTTTGTTCACCAACATCCCCTGATTCCAACAAGGCCTCACATGCATGGTTCATGCATTTTTTGAGGAAGCTATGAGGCCAAAACTGGAACATGCGCAAATTTTTAGAAATTGGTTTGCTGGGCCCATATCCCACTTGGGACATTTTAGAAGCCCCCCAATTTAAATTACCCCATAAAAGTATACGTTTATGAACAGTAGACAAGTCAAGGTGTTCAACTAGGGTAATTTTGTCAGTTTTCAGGCATGTTAGTGACAAGTTTAGGCCACTGACATTGATCAGGGAGACCGATCAATAATCAGTGACTTAAAATTTCACCGACAAGTGATCAGGTAATAATTATGTATTTTTTTTATTAATAGTTTTTTCCACAATTACCCTAGATGACCTCTCTCTCTCTTTCTAAGGCAGGGTCATCCAGGGGCTGCCATAATGATCAGATCACTCCTATTGGCTGGGAGTGATCTGATCATCATCAGCCGACTTACTAAACTCACCTGGAAGCACCCTCACCTGGAAGCACCCTGGACTTTCTGGTCAGTGCTGTTATTTTTTTATTTTTTAACTCTTCAATGCTGATGATCCATTGGAGCACAGCATTGACTGGTCTCCACACTCATGTGGAGACAGAAGAACCCTCTCCCCTGTCCCTGAATTATAGACCAGCGATTGCAGGGACGAGTCTCTTTGATTACTCCTGTAGGCTTCCATGCCTACAAAGGGCTTGTGGGGGCTCGTTTTTGCTGTTGCTGGAAGCCCAGGCAGACCACCAGCAGCAGAGCCCTGCACAAAACTGGTATTACCCCTAAAATGCCGATCGCGGCTTTGAAGGCGTGAACTCTCATGGAGCGATCAGGCAGCAGGGGGATGTTGTGTCAGGTCCCCACACTTGAATATAAAACTACCCTATAGGAAAACAGTTTTATTAGTAAATATTCACATGTAAATTATTTTTCATATTTAATAAAAACTTAAGGATTGAGATGCATTTCTTGTTTTTATTTCCTTTTATCTGCCAACCTGCCCCCCACCCAGGCTTGCCACTCTGCCCTCCAGAAATGCCTTATACCCCCCTATATGCCACTCTGCCCCCCCAGACTTACCAATATATCCCCAGACTTGTCCCCCGTGCTCTAGACTCCCTGGTGTCTAGTGAGGGCAGCTGGTGAACATCTGCATGATACGCAACCTCTGCTGCTACCAGGCACTTCCGCCGGGGCTTTTATGACTGAGCAATGGCGCAAACAACCTCTACTGCTTCCCGGTACTTCCGCTGGGGCTTCTTCGGTGGAGCACCAGAAGGTCATGTCACGTCGGTGCTCTGTCATAGAAGCCCCAGGCAGCCACGAAGGTTGTCTGCGCACGTCCACCAGTTGCCAGAGAGGAGGATCCAGGTCCTCCGCAGGTTGGATTATAAATGCCAGAAGTTTGCCTAAAATTTAGTTATTTTTCGATGGTGCTTTAGGATAACTTAAGAATACTTCTGTGTATCTTCATCTAAGAGAAGGAGTGATTCCTAAATGTTGTAAGACATGGTCTGTACCATTTGCCTTAAAGCTGTCAGGGTTTCGGCCTACCTGCACTGGCTTTCCTCCTCATGGCTCTCTGTTTGTTAGGCCGCGCCCCCTTCCTCTTCCAACTTTATGTCCAAGTTAACCCCTCTTCTTCCTGCAGGCTGTGACTATATTAACCAGCTAGTTCAGTTGCTGGTTGCCCTTTTGTGGTTCCGGACCTGTGAGTGCGTGCTTCCTTCCAGTGTTTGATTCTTGTGTATGACCCGGGCTGTCTGACTCCCATTCTGGTGCTGACTCCTGCCTGCTTTTGGACTACGTGGATTTCTGGACTCCTGACCTTGGCTCGTATGACTACCCGTTCTGGCTCCTGACCTTGGCTTGTTCTACGACCACCCGCTTGTCTTATGTTCTGGATTCTTGTTATTATTTTATTTTAATAAACATTTTGACCAGTACCTTTTTGCCTCCGTCCTGATTCACTGGTACCCTGACATTACGAAAGGGCCATGAATCCTGATGGTACTGGTAGTCTTCCTGTTCCTACAGTCTTCACCCGGTTAGACCAACAGGATTACAGGTTGGACCAGTTGGCTGCTGCAGTACAGACACTCCTTAACCGTACAGCGCATTTGGAACCACCACCTGCACAACCTATAGCTCCGGCTCCTTATGTTGTTCCTGCACCAGCTGTTGCAGCTGATCCACTGGCTCCCAGAGGCATGAGTGGTACTGCTCCTCTGCCCCAATCGCTATGGAGGGGACCCTACCCAGTGCCGTGGCTTTTTGAACCAGGTTGGCATATATCTTGAATTGGTGCCTCAGGCTTTTCCGACCGAGCGGGCCAGGGTTGGTTTCCTGATCTCACTACTAACCGACAAAGCTCTAGCATGGGCTAATCCACTTTGGGAGGCGAATCGGCCTGTTGTGCAAAATTATGCAGAGTTTGTGGTTTCTTTCCGTAGAGTCTTTGACATTCTGGCCCGCGCTACCTCTGCTGCCAAACACCTTATGTCCATTTGCCAGGGGACTAGGACTGTGTCTGATTATGCGATTGAGTTCCGTACCTGGGCAGCAGAGGTCGGGTGGAACAATGAGGCTCTAGTGGCTGCTTTCTTCCATGGTCTGAGCGATTCCATTAAGGATGAAGTAGCAGCTAGGGATCTCCCTACTGACCTCGAAGCCTTAATCACCTTCCTGACCCTTATTGATACAAGGCTTAGGGAGAGACCCTCTTTCAAGGAACGCCTGAGGAGGCATCCTTTTAGGTTGGCGCCAACCTTTTTGAACCCACCCGTTCCTCCCTCTCCTCCCACGCCTCCTGTGGATGTCCTGCCGGAGGGCGTTGAGCCCATGCAGTTGGGGGCTACCCGGCTCTCTGAGGCTGAGAGAGCGTACCGTAGGAGGGAGGGCCTATGTCTTTACTGTGGCCAAAGTGGGCATTTGCTACGTTCCTGCCCAACTCGCCCGGGAAACGCTCGCACCTAGGGTCCGGTCGGGGACACACTCTAGGTGGGCTTACCCGGTCCCCTAACATCTTCAAAAACAAGCCTCTAGTTACGGTTGTTTTGTCATGGCCAGTGGCTTCGGTTGTTACCGCTTTGCTCATAGACTCAGGTGCTGCCGATGCCTTTATTGACACCTCCTTTGTGGCTAACCATTGTATACCTGTTATTAACAGGGAGAAGCCCTTGGCCGTCCAGGCTATTGATGGTAGGCCTCTGCAGCCTTCGCTCATTACCAAGGAGACTATTCCTCTCTCCATGTCCATCGGGGCTCTCCATCAGGAGAAGATCCAGTTCCAGATGATCTCCTCTCCTTACTTTCCTGTGGTGTTGGGCTATCCGTGGTTACAAAAACATAATCCTACCCTCGACTGGCGACAGTCTGAGGTGTTAGCCTGGTCCCCTTCTTGCCAAAAGGAGTGTCTTTGCGAAGTTATCAAGGTCCTTTGTACTGATGCTACCCCGGTGTTGCCACAAGGATACAAGGACTATGCTGATGTCTTTGACAAAGTTCGGGCTGGTTCCCTAGGTCCTATGATTGCGCCATAGAACTCCAGCCAGGCGCTGCTCCTCCTCGTGGTCGAGTCTACCCATTGTCAGTTGCTGAGAATAAGGCCATGGAGGATTATGTCTCCGATGCCCTGGCTAGGGGATTTATACGTAAATCCACTTCCCCCGCTGGTGCCGGCTTTTTCTTTGTAAAAAAGAAGGGGGGTGAACTTAGGCCCTGTATTGATTACAGAGGTCTGAATAAAATTCCGATCAAAAATGCATATCCAATACCGTTGATCACTGAGCTTTTTGATCGGTTAAAAGGGGCCAAGCTGTTCACCAAGTTGGATTTACGTGGGGCCTACAATTTGGTACGCATTAAGCAAGGACACGAATGGAAGACAGCATTTAATACCAGAAGTGGGCACTATGAATATCTGGTTATGCCTTTTGGCTTATGCAATGCCCCTGCTGTTTCCAGGAGTTTATCAATGACGTACTCAGAGATATGCTACAGTAGTGTGTTGTTGTATACCTTGACGATATACTCATACACTCGCCTTCTCTCGAGACCCATATCAGTGACGTCAAACGTGTCCTCCAATGCCTCAGAGAGAATGGTTTATACTGTAAATTGGAGAAATGCGAGTTCCATAAAAACCAAGTTGCATTTTTGGGCTATATTATTTCTGATAAGGGCTTTTCTATGGACCCTCAAAAGGTTTCTGCAGGACTTAATTGGCCTCGTCCTGTTGGTCTTCGGTCTGTCCTACGCTTCCTCGGTTTTGCTAATTATTACTGCAAATTCATACGCAACTTCTCTGATTTAGTCAAACCCATTACTGACCTCACCCGAAAAGATGGTGATCCTCTGGTTGCGATTCAGGCGTTTGAGGATTTAAAAAAAGCATTCGCGTCCGCTCCCGTCTTGGTCCACCCAGACCCGACACTACCATTCATCCTGGAGGTAGATGCGTCTGAGACAGGAGTAGGCGCCCTTCTGTCTCAACGTCCTAAACCTGAAGGCCCGCTACACCGGCTTCTTCTCAAAAAAACTCTCTCCAGCCGAATGCAACTACGAGATTGGTGATAGGGAACTTCTGGCTATAATTCTGGCACTCAAGGAATGGCGTCATCTCCTTGAGGGGACCACAACACCTGTTTTGATTTTAACAGATCACAAGAATTTGACCTACCTCTCCGAGGCCAAAAGATTGACTCCTCGGCAAGCTCGGTGGGCCTTATTCCTTTCCAGGTTTAATTTTCTGGTATCTTACCTCCCGGGCTCGAAAAACGTACGTGCGGATGCTTTATCTCGACAATTCACTTCCTCTTCCAGAGAAGAAGTGCCTCTGACACCGATTATTCCTCCCGATCGCATCCTGGCAAGCATCCGTACCAGTCTGACCTCCCCATTGGGGGAGAAAATCCTGGCTGCACAAAATCAGGCTCCACCGTGCACACCGCCTGGCAAGTGCTACGTACCTGTTCCCCTCCGACATTCCTTGTTGCGCATTTACCATTGTTCTAAGGCCGTGGGCCACCCTGGTAAGAATCAAATGATTTGGGGTATGACCCGTCAGTTCTGGTGGCCCAAGATCCGTAATGATATTAAGGAATTTGTTGCCTCCTGCCAGACCTGTGCTCAAAGTAAAGATCTCAGGCATCTTCCTGTGGGTTTACTGCAACCTATTCCCAATGGCGAAAGACTCTGGACACACATTTCCATGGACTTCATTGTGGAACTTCCTCCCTCCCAGAACAATACTGTCATTCTGATGGTAGTGGATCGGTTCTCCAAGATGTGCCACTGTATCCCACTTAAGAAACTCCCGTCTGCGCAAGAATTGGCAAACGTCTTTACGAGGGAGATCTTTAGGCTGCACGGAATACCTAAAGAAATAGTCTCGGATAGAGGGAGTCAGTTTGTGTCTCGCTTTTGGCGTGCCTTTTGTCTCCAGTTGGGGATACGCCTTTCCTTTTCCTCGGCCTACCACCCACAATCTAACGGAGCCGCAGAGCGCTCAAACCAGGGCTTGGAGCAGTACCTTCGTTGTTACATTTCGGATCATCAGAACAACTGGTCTGACCTGTTGCCTTGGGCGGAGTTTGCTCATAATAGCCATGTATCCACCGCCTCTGGTCTCTCGCCTTTCCTGGTAAACTACGGGATGCAACCTGCCATGCTACCCGATAGCTTTCCACCCCAGAGCATCCCTGCTCTCGAGGACCGTCTACGCGAACTCCGATCCATGTGGGCACGGGTCAAGGACTCACTCCAGTTATCAGCACGACGGTACAAGCTCCAGGCTGACCGCAAACGGCTTCCGGCTCCTTCCTACCAGGTCGGGGAGAGGGTTTGGTTATCCTCTCACAATCTGAACCTCCGGGTTCCCTCTCACAAACTGGCCCCTCGTTTTGTGGGTCCCTACCGTATTCTGCGCAAGGTTAATCCGGTGGTTTATGCCTTAGATCTTCCTCCCAACATGCGTATTCCGAATGTCTTCCATGTCTCGCTGCTGAAACCACTTGTTTGCAACTGATTCACTGCTTCAGCTCCTCGCCCTCGCCCGATTCCGGTTAATGGTCATGATGAATATGAAGTTCAGTCTATCATCGATTCTCGTGTGTCCAGGGGTCGCCTGCAGTATTTAGTTCATTGGAGAGGATACGGACCTGAGGAACGATCTTGGGTGCCTGCCCAGGATGTTCATGCCCCTAGACTGGTACGAGCCTTTCATACGCATTTCCCCTCTAAACCTGGTCCCTCCCCCCGGGGGAGGGGTTGTTAGGGGAGGGGTACTGTCAGGGTTTCGGCCTACCTGCACTGGCTTTCCTCCTCATGGCTCTCTGTTTGTTAGGCCGCGCCCCCTTCCTCTTCCAACTTTATGTCCAAGTTAACCCCTCCTCTTCCTGCAGACTGTGACTATATTAACCAGCTAGTTCAGTTGCTGGTTGCCCTTTCGTGGTTCCGGACCTGTGAGTGCGTGCTTCCTTCCAGTGTTTGATTCTTGTGTATGACCCGGCCTGTCTGACTCGCATTCTGGTGCTGACTCCTGCCTGCTTTTGGACTACGTGGATTTTTGGACTCCTGACCTTGGCTCGTATGACTACCCGTTCTGGCTCCTGACCTTGGCTTGTTCTACGACCACCCGCTTGTCTTATGTTCTGGATTCTTGTTATTATTTTATTTTAATAAACATTTTGACCAGTACCTTTTTGCCTCCGTCCTGATTCACTGGTAAAAAAGCAGAGTGTGGGGGGGACAAAACCTTACTATGGGTCTCATTTACTTACCATCAACACACATTGGGGTCTATATACTTATAATCAAATGGTTTTTGGAAAAGCACCTGCAATTTGGCAACAAAGTATTTTAGCAGGAATTCCGATGACTCCGATGCTAGATGACATGTGTCACGGAGCTGGATAGTCTGATGGACTACCTCTGCTGACTTGTGCTCCCTTAGCCTGGGATAACACACTCTTTCCCAGGTTTCCCAGTCACTAGCCGAGACTCAGTGTAATGGCTAGTAATTCCCGTTCTCCTACGTCTTAATTCCGTTCAGGAGGCGTCAGCGTCTGGGAGAAGTATGCCACCGGGTGTAGATGACCATCTCTCTCTTGGTGCTGAGACAAAACAGCTCCAACCGCTGCATCAGAAGCATCAACTTCCAAAGTGTAGAGTTTGGAAGGTTCCAGGTTTGCCCAGCGGTAGTCCATAGAAAAGTAGAATGTTTGGAGGTAAGTGCAGTTATAGGCTGGATAACCTTAGAAAGGTCTCTAATGAATTTACGGTCAGAGGGCGGAGGCCATCGTAAAACAGCTGTCACCTTTTTAGGATCCATCTTGACACAGTTAGGAGATAGAATAAATCCCCAAAATTCCACAGTGGAGGTTTCGAAGACGCATTTCTCTGCTTTGGTGTATAACCGGTGTTGTCTGAGACGGTTAAGTACAATCTTGACGTGTTCGCGGTGAGCGAGGAGGAATAAATAAGAATGTCGTCCAGGTAAATAATAATGAATTTATCCAAAATGTCCCGAAAAATATCATTTATAAAACGTTGAAAGTGGCTAGAGCATCACATCGTCCAAATGGCATGATAAATACTCAAAATGACCGTATCGAGATCTGAAGGCCGTTTTCCATTCATCCCCGCTGCGTATTCTTACGAGATCAATCTTTGTGAATACCTGGGCTGTGCGGGCATGATTCATGAGCTCGGAAATTAATGGGAGAGGATAGCGATTATTAACCCTGTGTAGTCGACGCATGGGCGTAAATCTCCATCCTTCTTTTTGACAAAGAAGATGCCAGCACCTGCAGGGGAGGTAGAAGGCCAGATAAAGCCCTTTTCATCAATATAGTCTTTCAGGGTGGCAAGTTCTGGTTCCGAGAGAGGAAATATTCTTCCAAAAGGAATGGGTGCACCATCCCTGATCAATGGGGCAGTCGTATGAGCGATGCGGGGGCAACGTTTCAGCTTTTTTCTTTTCAAATACATCCATGGTCAGCGATTTTTCAGCAACATCTCATTGACTTAGCTATGCATTCGGCAGCCAAGCTCTTTACGCTGCCGAAACGGATTAATAATTTGGCAATTAGAATGTATAGCAAAGTCAAGGAATTTAAATCAGGTCTCTGCCGTAGACTTGCTTCTGATATTGAGGTGGTCTGTTATAGCAACAATCCACAAATAGCCAGGACTATCTTGTCCAGAGCTGCAAATTCACTCAAATTAAACCCCTATGTTTGCTTTTGTACAACAGTCCACGAATCCTCACACTGGAGGAGGGAAAGCAGAAGGCTACATACCAAAGGAATAGAAAAATTATAATAATAATAATACACACACACTTAAATAATTCATTTTATTTCCATAAAAGATAAAAAATGTGAAGTTCCTTAACGTGCCACTTCAAATCACTTCCTACGTGGGAGTTGCGTCTCTATTGGCTCAGCAAGACTCCATTTGTGATTGGGTGTAGCATTTTCCATACTTCCGTTAACTCCAAACTGGGATAGCAAACTCCACCGAGCCGTTAGTGACAAAATAGACAATTGATGCAGGACACACTGCTTGTTTTATCCCACAGGTCTGTGCTGTTAGCTGAGCCCTCTGACGCGGGGGTGTTTTGTGGCCATCAACTTGGAACAAAAAAACACCACTTTACTACCAACAACAAGAACGGGTGCTGCCTCTATCTTCTCTTTCCAACCTGTTCACTATCCCTGCTCCCTGAAAATCAAATCTAACATTTTAGCATTTGTAACATTTTTACTCATGGTACGTAGACTGTGGAGGACTAATTTATAGCATGCTATTCTGAGAAGCCTAATGCGCTTCATAGATGATTTTCTCATCCAGCTTCTCATCAACCTGTGCGTTGCCAAAGGATTTTGAGCAGGTTCTCCAGGGTACAACAGTTGTTCCAAATCGACGTAGCAGCTCTTCCTGCATTGATCCCGAAAGAGGAAAAAGAAATAAAGGTTAGCACGAAAGGGAAGCCACATTCCAGTAAGATTTGAATAACCCCCAACCATCCTGAAGGTCTGACTAAAAGGTATGAGGGGTGCATGGTTTCATTGGCTGATACTGGCAGAGTGACCCAAATCCCTTTGACAAAATCATGCAATTTTAATGCATGAACTGTGAACTGACTATTACACCTGCACTACGGAACACTTCATAAGACATTTTTAAGATTGTATAATTTTCGATTATAAAGAACGTTATACAGAGAGAGTTGATACATACCAGGGTTTTTACATGTTTTCAAATAGGTAACCTGTACCTCTGATTTGGAGTAGTGGTTAAGGCATTGGTCTTCCACCATAAGGCCCATAAGTTCAAGTGGCTTGTCCTCACACCAGTGACGTTCTAGTAAACTAAAAAAGTTGCACAGGGATCCGCTGGCTTAAAGGCCAAAGGGAGAATAATAGATGGGGTGATCTCTACACTCTGGCATGGCAGCTAAGTAGTACTGTGTCACAGTGGGGTGGGGGGGCTGCAAAGGTAAGTGAAAATGAGGCACCCTTTGTAAGGTGTTTTCAAGGTCACCAGGCAGCTAGCTGTGATGTATCCCTTTAAAATGGATTCAAAAGTGGAGGCGGCTTTATCCATGGTGAATGGTTTGCAGGAAACAATTTACCGTATTTGCTCGATTATAAGACGAGGTTTTTTCCAGAGCAAATGCTCTGAAAAATACCCCTCGTCTTATAATCGAGGTAGTCTTATAATCAGACCTCATTCTGCTGGGGCCAGGCTGCTTACCGAGCTTTGATCGCGAGCAGCGTCTGTGCCACTAGCAGCAGGAGAACAGGAAGCTAGCACAGTCCTCACATAACTCTACCTCCCCCCTCCTTCCTCTGGGGGCGGGGCCAGAGAAGTTGCTCGCACAGCCGGGCCCCTGCAGAAGTCTGCGAGTGGGAGATCTGCAGTTCAGGTAAGGGGGTGGGGGGGTGGGGGGTTTGAGCATGTGTATGTATGTGTGATTAATGGAATGAATGAGTATTTAAATGTTTGTGAATGAGTGTGTGTGTGTGATAGCATGGATGTGTAAGGGGGGTGGGGGTGGTAGCATGGCATAGGGAGGCTGTAATCACACTTCTAAGTCTAGATAGTCTAGAAGAGTAAGAGATAGCGGCCTTAGGAAAAGGGATGAAGACAATGGCGAAAAGAAAAGTAAAGAAGGAAAAAAAAAAAAGGAAGAAACGCTGATATATGCATCTCTACATGTAAAGAAGCAACACAATTCTCTGAGGAAACTATGAGTACTAGATGAGTTACAGTGAAAGGAAATGTTCAACTTACCATTGTAGATAAGAATAACGCAGGCTCAGGATCAGGAAAGACTAGGGAATCTCGAAATGTATAAGCTTGGAGAAAATACTTGAAATCCTTAAAGGCATTTAACAAATCACAGGAGGGATGCTTGTTTCAAAAGAGGAGAAATGGTTAAACAAGGTCATAATCTGAAACTAGTGAGTTAGAGGCTTAGATGGAATGTAAAGAAGTTTTACTCCTAGAGTGGTAGAGAAATGAACAGCCTCCCAGCAGAAGCGGTAGAGACTAATAAAGTGAGGGAACGTTAGCTTCAAAGACACAACACAACAGAAAAGGGATTGAACAGGATGTATTAAAGCTATGGAAAGAAGAAGAACTACTCATGATAAGTGAAGGAAAAGACATTAGTATTATTGGAGATGATAGGGTCTGAGACTCCTTGTGCCTTCAGTAACAGCAAAGGTGGAAGCAGGAAAAAACAACTAAAACACAAAAGAATAGGGCCAATGCAAATGCTCTGAAAAATACCCCTCGTCTTCTAATCGGGGTCGTCTTCTAATCAGACCTCAAATAGAGGTCTGATTAGGAGACTAAGATCCAGATCCCCCGCACTGCTGCAGGGGACCTGGATCCTCCTGTCTCACCCCCCCCCATCATACACACACTTACCGGTGCTTCCTGCTGTGTTGCCGGGGCAGCGGGTTGACGTCTACGCGGTCCGCGTAGACAACGTCCGCTGCAGCCGGAAGGAGGTGTGGCTAGCAGCGGGGGTTGTCTGTGTCCGTCGCGTAGACCTTCCCCGACTGTCAGAGATCAGAGCTCCCCGCACCGGTGCCGCAACTCTGATCTCTGACAGCCAGGGAAAGTATACGCGACGGACGCATACAAACCCCCGCTGCCAACTCCACCTCCTTCCGGCTGCAGCAGAAGGCGACGTCAACCCGCTGCCCCGGTAAGAGAGGGCTGAGAGGGGTGAGAGGTGAGAGAGGGGGGAGAGAGGGGTGAGAGAGAGAGAGAGTGTGTGTGTGTGTGTGTGTGTTAGTGAAATGGGGGTATAGGGTATGTGTGTGTGCATAGGGCATTTCTGGAGTGGCGTTAAGGGGGCATTTAATAGAGCACTCTGCCTCCTGAAATGCCTTATACCTCCCTATATGGCACTCTGCCCCATAATATGCCTTTTAACCCCCTAAATGCCAGAATGGGATATAGGGGTATAAGGCATTTCTGGAGGCAGAGTGCTCTATACAATGCCTTTTAACTCCCTTAATGCCACTCTGCCTCGTGAAATGCCTTATACCTCCCTATATGCCACTCTGCCCCATAATATGCATTTTAACCCCCTAAATGCCAGAATGGGATATAGGGGTATAAGGCATTTCTGGAGGCAGAGTGGCACATAGGGGGTCAAAAGGCATACCATGGGGCACAGTGGCATATAGAGGGTTAAAAGGCATATCATGGGCCACAGTGCCATATTGGAGTGGCAAGCCTGGGGGCAGATGTGCGTAACTGGGGGACAGGTTATCCCCAGTTATCAAGTTATCACAGGTATCAAGTGACTCCACCAGCCAACCAGGCATTGGGATTGAGACCCAGCTTCACTTGCAGCCCTTGGTTCTTTTGATGTTCATTTTCTTTGAGAAATCCAAGTGTCCAGGCCAGGGCTTATCTTTGTATAAGCCCTGGCCTGGACACTTGGATTTCTCAAAGAAAATGAACATCAAAAGAACCAAGGGCTGCAAGTGAAGCTGGGTCTCAATCCCAATGCCTGGTTGGCTGGTGGAGTCACTTGACCAGGTTCAGCCAATCAGACACACCCCACTGCAACCACAGCACATGGATTTCTCAAAGAAAATGGATAAGGACAATACACAAGGGTGTGGGGGGCAATGGGGCATTCATTTACATGTAGGGCTGGCTGAGGGTCATCACATAAATCAATACACAATGTGGGGATGCATCACAATATACAATGCAGGGGTAATTTTTAAGTTGATGATTTTGTATGGCCGGTGAATGATGATATAAATATCCAAATGTGGGGAAAATGGCTAATGCTGACAGAGTGACCCAAATCCCTTTGAGTAAATCATTCAATTTAAATGCATGAACTGGGTGGCTTGTGTTTTGGTCTACCTGGTTGCTAACAATAGCTTTTTTCTCCCTCACCAAACAAAAAAAAACACAATGTAGAAGAGAGCTACAAACACACCAAATAAATCGATTGGAGTGACTTAAACCCAGAACCTCAAAAACTAAATCCAACATCTCAACCATTGCACCACAAAGAACAGGTATAAGGCCCTACAGAAACAATCCTTTAGTTTTTACAGCCCTTTAGCTAGCCTGACTCCCAAACAAATGCACTGAATAAACTAAAGAAGGGTGGCTTGTAAGGGCAAAGACAAAATGGCTTATGTTTTGGCCTATGTGCTTACTTAAAAAACAGAGCAGACACAGTCAAACCCCTTGGGGAATTGAACTCAGGATGTCAAAGTACCAAGCCCAACACCTTAGCCATTAGGTTACAGAGACTGGATGGCAGCCTTCCGAAAAACAATCCTTTATACAATACAGTCCTCCAGCTGGCCTGACTTCCAAACAAACACATTAAATAAACTGAAGAATGGTGGCTTGTAGGGGCAGAGACAATATGGCTTAAATGTTGGTCTACGTGGTGATCCACGTAAAAAATAAGCCTCAGGGAAGCACCTAAAGCTAAACTTAAATCACGCTAATACCTAAACCAATACGCTACAGAGACAGTTGCATCTCAGTATCTCTGGCTCTGAGTTGTGGTTAAGGTGTCAGACTACCACCCCGTTGCTCATGAGTTCGCATTCTGGCTACTACCAGCTTGTTCCCACACCAGTAACGTCAGGCGTAAACTCTCCACGGCAAGAATGGTGGCCGTAAATTCAAACGACAAAAAAAAAAATCTAATTATTAATGATTCCTTTAATAATTAATAATAATTCATAAATAATAATAAAGTGCCATGCAATATGATACCTTGCACCAATCAGGAGGCTAGGGCTGAGGGGCAGCCCCTGATTGGCTGAGCCTAGTCAGCTGACTCCAGCGACCAATCAGCAGCCGGCCCAGGTTTCCCTCGCTCTGATTGGTCAGCCCTGGTCAGATGACACCACCCACCAATCAGGAGGCTAGGGCTGAGGGGCAGCCCCTGATTGGCTGAGCCAAGTCAGCTGACTCCAGCGACCAATCAGCAGCCGGCCCAGGTTTCCTTCGCTCTGATTGGTCAGCCCTGGTCATTTTCAGACACCACCCACCAATCAGGAGGCTAGGGCTGAGGGGCAGCCCCTGATTGGCTGAGCCTAGTCAGCTGACTCCAGCGACCAATCAGCAGCCGGCCCAGGTTTCCCTTGCTCTGATTGGCCAGCCCTGGTCAGATGACACCACCCACCAATCAGGAGGCCAGGGCTGAGGGGCAGCCCCTGATTGGCTGAGCCTAGTCAGCTGACTCCAGCGACCAATCAGCAGCCGGCCCAGGTTTCCCTCGCTCTGATTGGTCAGCCCTGGTCAGATGACACCACCCACCAATCAGGAGGCTAGGGCTGAGGGGCAGCCCCTGATTGGCTGAGCCTAGTCAGCTGACTCCAGCGACCAATCAGCAGCCGGCCCAGGTTTCCCTCGCTCTGATTGGTCAGCCCTGGTCAGATGACACCACCCACCAATCAGGAGGCTAGGGCTGAGGGGCAGCCCCTGATTGGCTGAGCCAAGTCAGCTGACTCCAGCGACCAATCAGCAGCCGGCCCAGGTTTCCTTCGCTCTGATTGGTCAGCCCTGGTCATTTTCAGACACCACCCACCAATCAGGAGGCTAGGGCTGAGGGGCAGCCCCTCATTGGCTGAGCCTAGTCAGCTGACTCCAGCGACCAATCAGCAGCCGGCCCAGGTTTCCCTTGCTCTGATTGGCCAGCCCTGGTCAGGTGACACCACCCACCAATCAGGAGGCTAGGGCTGAGGGGCAGCCCCTGATTGGCTGAGCCTAGTCAGCTGACTCCAGCAACCAACCAGCAGCCGGCCCAGGTTTCCCTCGCTCTGATTGGTCAGCCCTCGTCAGGTGACACCACCCTCCAATCAGGAGGCCAGGGCTGAGGGGCAGCCCCTGATTGGCTGAGCCTTGTCAGCTGACTCCAGCTACCAATCAGCAGCCGGCCCAGGTTTCCCTCGCTCTGATTGGTCAGCCCTGGTCAGGTGACACCACCCACCAATCAGGAGGCCAGGGCTAAGGGGCAGCCCCTGGTTGGCTGAGCCTTGTCAGTTGACTCCAGCAACCATTCAGGAGCCAGCACAGGTTCACCTCTCTCTGATTGGTCTGCCCTGGTCAGGTGACACCACCCACCAATCAGGTGGCTAGGGCTTAGGGGCAGCTGCTGCTTGACTAAGCTAAGCCTGTCTTGGCTCAGCAGGCGGGAGAAAGTCTCCAGCAGTCACTTCCTTAATTGGAGAGTATTCCCTGGAAGGAGGGTTGACGGGAGAGCTCATATTGCCCATACTTGCAGGTTCCTCTTGCTAGAATGGCTGTGCTGCTCCTGTATAGTGCATAATTAAATGGTCAGGGATTTTTCAGCAACATCTCATTGACTTAGCTATGCATTATAAAGGGCCAGCCAAGCTCTTTACGCTGCCGAAACGGATTAATAATTTGGCAATTAGAATGTATAGCAAAGTCAAGGAGTTTAAATCAGGTCTCTGCCGTAGACTTGCTTCTGATATTGAGGTGGTCTGTTATAGCAACAATCCACAATCCAAAGGGAGAATAATAACCAGAGTGTAGAGATCACCCCATCTATTATTCTCCCTTTGGCCTTTAAGCCAGCAGATCCCTGTGCAACTTTTTTAGTTGGCAGGTGGCAGCTAAGTACTACTGTGTCACAGTGGGGTGGGGGGGCTGCAAAAGTAAGTGAAAATCAGGCACCCTTTGTAAGGTGTTTTCATGGTCACCAGGCAGCTAGCTGTGATGTATCCCTTTAAAATGGATTCAAAAGTGGCTTTAATGGTTTGCAGGAAACAATTTACTACAAAGATTAGTCTTTGTAGTAAATTGTTTCCTGCAAACCATTAAAGCCACTTTTGAATGTGAAGTTCCTTAACGTACCACTTCAAATCACTAAAATGGACACATTCAAAAGTGGCTTTAATGGTTTGCAGGAAACAATTTACTACAAAGACTAATCTTTGTAGTAAATTGTTTCCTGCAAACCATTAAAGCCACTTTTGAATCCATTTTAATACCTTACATATACCTTATAGGAGAGAGAGAATGTGTCACAGAAAGATTGAAATACTTCAAAGGATTTAACAAAGTACGGGATGGGTTTTTTTGTTTTTTCAAAGGAGGAGAAATGTGGGAATAAGAAGTCATAATCTAAAAGAAAGGAGTCAGGTTTAGATGTAATAAAAGAAAGGTTGTTTTTAATCAGAGGATGGAAATCAATGTAACACCCGGGCAGCTAAACTGGCAGAGGCTAAAACAGTGGGGGAGTTTAAACATGCACGGGCCAGGCACAAAGCCTTCCCCCACTCTAAAACGAGATCAAGGACTTGGATTAAGGTCAGAGTCTTTACATGGGCAGACTAGATGGGCTGAATGGTTCTTATGGAATCAAAGATTTTAACAAGGGTAAGGGACCTGACAATTTTAGGCTGGTAGTGCATTTAGCTGTAACATGGCCACTGAGATCAGACCGTTAAGGGAAGAAAGAAAGGATAGAGGGGGGGTTACTAAATTGGGAATGCTATGTTAAATAAGGAGGGGAGAATGGGCAAGGGGCGGTCAGTATGGGTTGGTAAAAGTAATGATTGGTGAAATCAAAAGGGAGCGTCTTCCTTAAAACTTTTAGGCGGGGACTTTAGAGGACTGAAGCAGATGACGGAATTATTTAGGGGGGTCGCAACACTTACAGAATTAAGCAAAAAGAGAAGCATACAAAAGGGGAATGAAACAGTGAGGCAAAGAAACAGTTGTATCAAGGGAACAAGAGGAAGAGGAGGGTCTATGAGTAGCAGAACTGTTTGATAGGAGGAAGGGACAGAAGGGCGACATGGAGAGAGTGCTGCGCAGACGGTGTTGGTACTTAATAAAAATAAACCTACATGTTCATACTCACTCGTTGAAAGGATCACTCAAAGGCTGGTTCCACACTCTGCGGCCACACATAATGGTGGCTTTGCAAATGCTTGCACAACTACGGACCATCTTGCCTCTGATCGCACGTTCATGTTAGTCTTACCAGCTGCAAGGGCTCACGGCATGTTCTAGAATGTCAGATCTTCTCATCATTGCCAGGGTCTCTGTCAAATCTCTGGAGTCCACCACTGTCGCTTGTAAAGCAGAAAAAGAAAACAACTTAATGAGCCACCTTAAAAGGTTGTTCTATTGAGGCAAGTAATTTGCCTTACCACCTAGCCGTCTTTTACCCAATAGTGCACTGGCCCAGACAATAGCCAATGCAGCATTCAGGAGCATCACAGACCTTAATGGCACTTGCTCTTGGTCTTGGCAACAGTACCCCAAATTTTATATTTTCATGTACCGTATTTGCTCGATTATAAGACGACCCTGATTATAAGACGACCCCCCCAAAATCTAAATATTAATTTAGGAAAAAAACAAAGCCTGAATATAAGACTACCCTATAGGAAAAAAAGTTTTACTAGTAAATATTAATTCAAGTAAACAATTTTTTCATATTTAATAAAAGCTATGATTGAGAAAAAAAATATATTTTTATTTCCTTTTATTTGCCAACCTGCCCCTCCAGTTATGCACATCTGCCCCCAGGGGTGTCACTCTGCCCCCAGAAATGCCTTATACCCCCTATTTGCCAGTCTGCCCCATGATGTGCCTTTTAACCCTCTATATGCCACTCTGCCTCCAGAAATGTCTTATACCCTCCAGATATATATATCTGCTAACAGCAATCACACTCCTATCAAGCCAAGGCAGTCAGTACATGCTGGAACCTGGGGATGATAGGAGTGTGAGTACAGCCTCCCTATGCCATGCTACCACCACCACCCCCCTTACACATCCATGCTATCACACACTCATTCACAAACATTTAAATACTCATTCATTCCATTTATCACACATAAACCCTCCCCCACCCCCTTACCTGAACTGCCGATCTCTTACTCGAAGACTTCTGCAGGGGCCCGGCTGTGCGAGCAACTTCTCTGGCCCCGCCCCCAGAGGAAGGAGGGGGAAGGCAGAGTTATGCGACACTTTTCTAGCTTCCTGTTCTCCTGCCGCTGGTAGAATAGAAGCTGCTCGCGACCAAAGCACCGGTAAGCAGCCTGGCCCCAGCGGAGGTCTGATTATAAGACGACCTCGATTATAAGACGAGTGGTATTTTTCAGAGCATTTGCTCTGAAAAAACCCTCGTCTTTTAATCGAGCAAATACGGTAATTATTGCATTTGTTCAAAAACTGAAAGTATGGAAACATTTTGGGGATAACTTTGGAAAGAAGATACACTAAAGGAGAAGCTTTAATATTTTGGTCTTTTCCTGTTCCAATGAAACTGTAGTCTTAACATAATGCAGGGTGTTTGACAGCTTAACATATTAGCCAAACATATCTCTCTTGTCTCAACCAAATCTTGTCCTAGACAATGACACTAAATGCTTATCTTACAACCTTGTGATAAGCAGGTCCTCAACACCAACAGGCACCTGGGGACTAAGGGAAAGGATTTTATTTAAATTGCCACCAAAAACAATCAGCTCAGGGTGGTGTCTGTGGGGAAAGCCATTAGATAACGGTAACCTACATGGCAACACATATTGTAAAACAACACCCACTGCTCTTTACACACAGAGGGGAAGATGATTTTTTAAGCAGAAAGGTCTTACCTGTAATGAAGGGCTAAGTCTTCTCTTTAGCCAGTCTCCATGGATGGGCCGCAATTATTTCTTGCTCTATTTCAGGAAAGTATGACAGTGTTAAAGACTTTACTGTAATTAAGATGCCAATATTCTTAAGAGATATTGTGGTGCCACACTCCTTTGGCTATTGTGAGGCACCCTGTGGGACCACATTGGCCATATTTTCTTCCAAAACGAACAGACAGAGAGATTGAATTACAATATGAACCATTGGGCCCATCTAGCCCAAGTCTGAAGTCCTTGTCTTTGTTTCAGGGCAGCTATA
Source organism: Spea bombifrons (assembly GCF_027358695.1). Classification (NCBI taxonomy): domain Eukaryota; kingdom Metazoa; phylum Chordata; class Amphibia; order Anura; family Pelobatidae; genus Spea; species Spea bombifrons. The sequence continues at coordinate 52,884,546 of NC_071088.1, read as the reverse complement.
CGATTTCCCGGCAAACGTTTATCTTCTATTACCCTACTAAACTCTACCACTTCTGGTTGAGAGGCTGTACAACTGATCTACAATCCCCTCCAACAAAATAATTACATTTTCAGAAAGAAAAATCATATACAGGATCAATGTGACTGACCAGAACAGACATGGAGAGACTGAGGATGGACACAGACAGAAGGGAAAAAGGCATCGTGGAAATCTCCAATGGAAATCCCCTCGTAAAGGCATGTGAGATGAAGACGGTGCACTCACTAAAAGCAGAGTGGAAACAAACTGTTGAGGGAGACTTCAATTTAATAGAAGCAAGCAGGGGAGAGCAGAATGGGACATACAGAGAGGGGAAGTTAATAATAATAATAATAATAATAATAATAATAATAATAATAATAATAATAATAATAATAAAGCATTAAAATGCTAAACGAGGCATAGACAAACTGGTAGATCTGTTCCATATGGGAATATTTGCCTTATTTCAAAAATTACAAGAAAAGTTGGATAAAATGATATAAATGTGTTATTCACAATTGCAACAGGATGACCAAGTGTATAAACCATACAATGGTTCACATTTGATCTAACATGGCACTTAACGGGCATTTTGGGTTTTCTTGTGTTTCAAATCTGTACTTTGATTACATTGCCTATGCTATACTGAAAAAAAACATTGTATAATTTATGTGACATGTTTCATTATCTGGAATATGTACAATGAATATTAACTCATGCTGATCCAACAAGATTCTAACAACAACAACAACAACAAAAACCTCAAACAACAAAATGTTATAAGCCAAAAAAAATAAATAAAAAAAGGATAAAACATGAATTGCAAACCAGAGAATATGGGTAAAAGAGGAAAACAATGAGAGAGGATAGTCTAGAAGAGTAAGAGATAGCGGCCTTAGGAAAAGGGATGAAGACAATGGCGAAAAGAAAAGTAAAGAAGGAAAAAAAATTAAAAAAAAGGAAGAAACGCTGATATATTTATCTCTACATGTAAAGAAGCAACACAATTCTCTGAGGAAACTATGAGTACTAGATGAGTTACAGTGAAAGGAAATGTTCAACTTACCATTGTAGATAAGAATAACGTAGGCTCGGAGGGGGAGCGTGATGACGTGACGGAACGTGCACGCCGGAGGAGGCGGGGAGTTCTGTGGGTTGCAGTGCGGCTAGTGATCGCCGCAACGGTGCTGTAATGGCGCCCTCAACGCCCTTGATGACAGCTTTTGCTCAGCGTTGAAGCCTGTTTGGGCGGCTTGTAGACGGCGAAGACGTGGGGACCTTTTGCAGTTTCAGCAGCTTTAGCAGCTGATGTCGATGTCCATATTCAGCCGAAGAAGGACTCCTAGAACTGCTACAAACAGTAATTATAACTATTTAAATAACTTGCACGACTATAAATAAAAGGCCAACGTTATAGGCTGTGGATGAAGAAGATTGACGAACAAATTTTTAGATACATGCCAATGATCTAATTTCGACATTGCCGGTATTTTTTTTATTTTTATTTTTCTGTTTGGCGGTTCTTTCTACTTTTTCAATCAGTGACTGTTCAATTTGTTTAATTGGATGCTTAATTTGAAGCTTATACCCAGCTCAGTGCGGTCATATAGTTATACAATCAATGGCAACTATTTAATCATGGAGGACTAAAGGGGAGGGAGAGGGAAGGAGAGAAAAAAAAAAGAAAAAAAAAAATCTTTTACAACACTTAAAACATCTGGTAGAAAATAACGAATGATATTTGAACTGCCATAAATGATTACATTTGAACTACCACACAACGAACTATATACCGAACTTATTCACCCATACTCCACAGGACGGGGCTAAATTAACTGGTCCTACTCACTCTTGTTTAAAAGGTGAAAAAGACAATCTGTTTGGATTTTAATCAGTCATTTTGTGTATGGCTTTATCTTGCAAATGTGTTAAAGTGCAAAGAAAATTGGGATAGTGATCATAATTTACTTGCACTTCACAAACCTTCTGTGAACGAAAAACGGAAAGAGAGAAGGAAGAAAGGAAGGAAAGAAAAAGAGGAAGTAAAGGAAAAAAAAAAAAAAAAAAAATCATAATGCCTCCAAAAAACCCCCAGAGCACTCAGCAAAGAAAAGATAAAGAAAAAAAAGAACCTAAAATGGATGTAATAGAAAAAAGATCTTCCGCCTCAGCCCTGGCCTTTTTCTCCCCACATCAACTAAAAAACAAATCATCTAGTAAAAACATGGAAACGTCTCAATCTATGGACGACTCTTCTGAAAGCTTAATGGAGCCGCTGTCGCTATCCCAATCATACTTAAAAAAAATGTTTAGACTCACAAGCGAGTGCTTTAAAATCAGAGATTAATAGAAGTACTGAGGAGCTGAATAACAAATTGGAACAACTATCTGATAAATTAAAGGCTATAGAATTAAACATTGAAAGCCTATCGGAAGTAAAACAATCTATAAGAGGGCTGGAAGAAAAAGCAACCAAAATGGAAGATAAAATAGCTGATCTTGAAGACCGAATGAGAAGAAACAATTTGAGGATCAGGAATATTCCGGAAACAATAACCCAAGATAAATTAAAAACTTACTTAGAAGAGCTTTTTAAATCCATGATGAAAGACACCCAACAGTATAACACTCAAATGGAAAGATATCATCGTATAAATAAACCTAAAAGCGTCCCTGAAGCAATACCTAGAGATGTTATCATCTATTTCCAGTCTTTTAAGTTTAAGGAACTCATTCTCCAAGCAAACAGAAAAAGGAATATGGAAGACAATATGTACAAAAATATCCTGATTTTCCCAGATTTATCATTTCACACGCGTGTATGGAGAAGATCCTTTTTAGAAGAATTAAAAATTCTACGAGACCAAAAAATTCCCTACAATTGGGGTTTCCCTAAAAAAATTAAAATCTTCTGGGAAGGCCACCCTATTATATTTAACCAAGTGGTTGACTTGAAAAACTGGTTAGAATTGAAAAAAATATTATGAAGTTGTCGTTGCAAGACATTATACATATATTTATTTTGCTGTTTCTGATTAATTTATAGTTAGAGGGGGTCCTCTTACTTTATCGATACATACTGTTTTATGCAATGGACTTATACATAATAGTACTTAAATTTGGTTTAATTGGAAATCGTAAAGATGTTTGATTTGACAATCAATGGCTAAGAGCACATATAACAAACAATTATTCTTTTACCTTCACATAAGAGATATCACTATTTAATCATAACACGAAAGAAGTTAGTTTTTCTTTTTTATATATATATTTTCACAAATTTTTTTTTTTATTTATGTCACAAGACACTTTACACATTATTATAAAATATTTAAAAGAAGCTAAAAAGAAAAAAAAGAAAAGAAAAAAAAAGAAAAGAGAGAGGAAGGGAAGGAAAAAAGAGAAAAGTCTTGTTGGGTATTTTATAGTCTATACAGTCACCCTACGAGGTTGTTATTAAATACCTGACTGTTAAGTGCATATCACTCAGGACACATTTTTTTTTTTTTTTTTTTATTATTATTCAATTAATATATCTAGAAGAAGGTAAAAATGTTTTTGGTGGGTTTCCTATAGGTATTACAGTTATCGCCATGAGGCAGTTATTAAATAATGTATAGTCAAGTGCCCTTCACCCTTCACAATTTTTTATAAAAGAAAAGAGAAAGGAAAAGTAACCCAAAAAAATTTTTCTCCTCTATATATATATATATATTTTCACAAGTTTTCTATTAGTGTCACAAGATATATTATTATAAAATATTTAAAAGAAGCTAAAAAAAGCCCTGCTGGGCATTTTATAGTTTATACAGTCACCCTATGAGGTTGTTATCAAATACCCGACTTTTAAGTGCATATCACTACACATTATAAAACGGGCTAATTATTGCCTTTACCACATATGAAAAAAAAATAAATAAATAAAAAAAAGTGTTTTTATTTAATTACTACATTTATTATATATTAATATAAAATATCTAGAAAAAGCCAAAAAATTTCTTGATGGCTTTTCTATAGGTATCACAGTCACTGTTATGAGGAAGTTATTAATGCATAGTTAAGTGCACTTTACTCAGGACACAATATAAAATGAGTTGTTTATTGTTCTTATTATACACAATTATTGTTTTTTGTTTTTTTTTGTTTTTTTTTTTTAGCAAAGGATGGGGACATAACTTTATGCTGCAATCATAGTATACACTATAACGTAGATACGTAATATTATTATCATTAAAATTCCGGTTCAATCCAAAATATTATTAATGATAACGTTTTTGAATCTTATGGAGTAAATATAGCCTAACAGGGGAGTATTGGTTATGCTCTGCTATTATTATTACGTAACAATCTATTATGAAACCCTGATTATTGCACAACAAAATTATGGTTTTTTTTGTTTTTTTTTGAATGAGCATCCCCATGTCTGAATAGTCTTTTTTTTTTTTTACCATCGATTGCCACAACCCTAAGAAAAAACTCCCCAGCCATGAGTTCTAGATTTAGACCTCAGGACCGAATTTACTGATCCTTATTTGGTAAATTATCGTAGAGCTATGACTAACATAGGAAGAGTCAGGCCAAATGTGTTGGAAAGAACCATTGAGTGTATACTCAAAGTTCTTGTTTTTAAATGTCGTGTTTTTATGTCTTTTGTTATATGGGAGCGGTCAGTAGAGTGCAGAAAGGCTATGGATAAGAGAGATCAAGAGAAAAATCTCCTTTATACATCTTACAAGAGATGATTAAAGGTGTATCAGTAAACGTTCAGGGTCTGAACACACCATATAAAAGAAATAGAATATATGCTTTTTTGAAAAAAGAAAAAATAGACATTGCTTTCCTACAGGAAACTCATTGGTTAGATACGGCAATAGAAATTGGGGAAGCAGACCTTTTACAAGATTTGTTCATGCTTCTTTGACACAAAAAAAAGGGGAGTAGCAATTATCTTTTCTGATGCGTTAAACATAGATATTCAATACCAGGAGAAAGATAAAGAGGGTAGATATATTATTTTAATAGTAAACATAAATGAAACAATGTTTACATTTGCAAATCTATACCTACCTAATAAGGCTCCATCTAATCTTTTCTCCAAAATAATGGCGAAAATAGACAAAATTAAAAAAGGCAATCTTTTGATAACAGGCGATTTCAATTGTGTTCAAGACGCAGATTTGGATAAAAAACTAACTGGGATCAAACACAGTAGATAAAAGATTAAAAAAAGAAGCAAGGACATTAACCAATGAAATTAGAAAAAATAATTTGTATGCTCTATGGAGACTATCGCATCCAGATGTTAGAGAGTATACTCATTTTTCTAAAGTACATTGTTCCTATTCCAGAATTGATCTAATTTTAGGTGACCTCTCTACACAAAAATTAACAGAAAAAACGTATATCAAAGAGAATGTATGGTCTGACCATAGCCAAATATTTTTTGAGCTTAATGGTAAAAATATACATACATCAAAAACAACCTGGCGTTTAGAGGACTCTCTGTTGTATAGTGAGGCTAATAAAGAATATATCTCGAACACAACTAAAAATTTAAAATCTAACAGAAGATATTCTGGTACAAACTATCTGGTGTGCATATAAGGCTGTCATCAGAGGACACTTTATTAAATTAAAAAAAAATCAGCAAAAACAAAACAAAGCCTTAGCAGATCTTTATATAAATCTATATAAATTAACGAGAGATAATAAGGAGAATCCTACAAAAGAAAAATCAGAAGAAATCCAAACTGTACAAAAAGACATAAATCAAAGAGAGATGGATAAAGTAATTAAGAATATGGAGAAATTAAAAGTTAAATTATATTATAGAAATAATAGAACAGATAAACTTATGTCTAATAGATTGAAAAAGATCAAAATGAAAAATAAAATAACAAAGATTATAGACTACGGTAAAACATATTTAACTCCAGATGATATAGCAGATAGGTTTAAGATATTTTATCAAGATTTGTATAATTTACCAACGTTAACTTCAGAAAACGATATTATCTCTTATTTACAGAACACAAGTGTTCCCCAAATAACTGTTGCACAAAGGGAACTATTAAACAAACCTATAACAGAGAGCGAGGTAACTGAAGTAATCAACCATCTGATGAAATATAAAACCCCAGGGCCTGACGGTTTTGGAAACTTTTTTTATAAAACATTTAAGCTAGACCTAGTTACTCAAGGACATTTAACCATATGGCCTTAGAAGGAAAATGCCCTGAGGAGATGTTATCTGCTAATATATTGCCAATTCTAAAACAAGATAAAATCCCCACGAATATTGCTAATTACCGCCCTATCTCATTGATTAATGTAGATGTTAAATTGTATTCGGCTATTCTGGCTGACAGACTCCAGAAAATTTTGCCAACAATAATCCATCGTGATCAGGTTGGCTTTATTCCACATAGAGATATTGAAAATAATACAATAAGACTGATAGATATAATTTACGGAGCTAATAAAAAAACTTGCCCACTATTACCCTGTCCCTCGATGCCGAAAAGGCGTTTGACAGGGTAAATTGGAGTTATATGGAACAAGTAATTAAAACTTTTGGGATCACAGGTTGGATATCTAAAGCTATAAAAACATTATACACTAACCCATCTGCGAGGATAGTAAGCACTGATATTTGCTCAGAACGTTTCTATTTAAAAAATGGTACAAGACAGGGTTGTCCTCTATCTCCACTACTATATATTTTATCAATCGAGCCTCTCGCAATTAATATAAGAAACAACACAGAGATTAAAGGTTTCCCCACTAAATATCAAGAACCAAAAATTTCTCTATATGCAGACGATATCATACTACATCTATAAAGAGCTTGATGCTTGAAATAATAAAATATAGTAAAGTCTCCAATTACAAATTAAATTCTAACAAATCTATGATACAATACAGAAATATATATATAGCAACAAAAAATTTAATCAAAAAAGAATACCAATTTTGCGATTCTGAAAAAGAGAAAACTTATTTAGCTATAAAGATTCCAAAAAATATAGATAGAATTATGGAAACTAATGTGTTAAAACTAATAAAATTTACTAACAAAACTCTCAAGGAGTGGAGTCAAGCAGGTTTATCTTGGTGGGGTAGGATGTTTATCATATCTTTTACCTAAATGGACATACTTATTTAGATTAATCCCACTTGCAATTCCAACTAGTTGGCTAGATATGGCTCAATCAAGCTTTAATAACTTTATCTGGAAGGGGAAAATCCCCAGGATTAATATGAATACAATGGCAAAGAAGATATCACAGGCAGGCACAGGAGCGCCAATTCTAAAATCTTATTACCAAACTTACGCTCTTCTCCATATTGTCAGAACGCAGCTGGAAGATGCTAACCAAGAAATCTGGTATCAAATTGAAGAAGAGTCCTGCCCTAAAGGAGATCTAAACTACCGTATTTGCTCGATTATAAGACGACCCTGATTATAAGACGACCCCCCCAAAATCTGAATATTAACTTAGGGAAAAAAGAAAAAGCCTGAATATAAGACGACCCCAAAGGAAAAAAGTTTTACCAGTAAATGTTAATTCATGTTAACTATTTTTTTTAATAAAAGCTATGATTGAGAAAAATATTTTTTTTGTTTTTATTTCTTGTATTTTCCAACCTGTCCCCCAGTTACACACATCTGCCCCCAGGCTTGCCACTCCAATATGGCACTGTGGCCCATGATATGCCTTTTAACCCTCTATATGCCACTGTGCCCCATGGTATGCCTTTTGACCCCCTATGTGCCACTCTGCCTCCAGAAATGCCTTATACCTCTATATCCCATTCTGGCATTTAGGGGGTTAAAATGCATATTATGGGGCAGAGTGGCATATAGGGAGGTATAAGGCATTTCAGGAGGCAGAGTGGCATTAAGGGAGCTAAAAGGCATTGTATAGAGCACTCTACCTCCAGAAATGCCTTATACCCCTATATGCCACTCTGCCATTTAGGGGTTTAAAAGGCATATTATGGGGCAGAGTGGCATATAGGGAGGTATAAGGCATTTCAGGAGGCAGAGTGGCATTAAGGGAGTTAAAAGGCATTGTATAGAGCACTCTGCCTCCAGAAATGCCTTATACCCCTATATGCCACTCTGGCATTTAGGGGGTTAAAAGGCATATTATGGGGCAGAGTGGCATATAGGGAGGTATAAGGCATTTCAGGAGGCAGAGTGCTCTATTAAATGCCCCCTTAACGCCACTCCAGAAATGCTCTATGCCCCCATGTAACACACACACATCCTATACCCCCATTTAACTAACACACACTCTCTCTCTCTCTCTCTCTCTCTCTCTCTCTCTCTCCCCTCTCTCCCCCCTCTCTTTCTCTCTCTCTCTCCCCCCCCTCTCTTACCGGTGCTTCCAGCCGGGGCAGCGCGTTGACGTCGCCTTCTGCTGCAGCCGAAAGGAGGTGTGGCTAGCAGCGGGGGTTTGTATGCGTCCGTCGCGTATACTTTCCCGTCGGGGAAGGTCTATGCGACGGACGCAGGCAACCCCCGCTGCTAGCCACACCTCCTTCCGGCTGCAACGTCAACCCGCTGCCCCGGCAACACAGCAGGAAGCACCGGTAAGTGTGTGTGTATGATGGGGGGGGTCGGGTGAGACAGGAGGATCCAGGTCCCCTGCAGCGGTGCAATCAGACACATCCCACTGCAACCACAGCACCTGGATTTCTCAAAGAAAATGGATGAGGACAATAGTGATGGGAAGTTCGGATCATTAAAGTAAATCGGATAATTTCGACTCGTTCACTGAAATGATCCGATTCATGATCCGAATCTTCGGATCACTCAGTGTGACTCACAGGAGTTACTGTTTTCCAGTAACTCCGTGCAGGCACACTAACGATTGTCCCCGCCCCTTTCATTACTCAATGAATCCTCCCCCCTGCCTACTCCAGTGATGTCAATGAAGGCAGAGAGTCGTTCAAAGATTCGGATCTTACAGGGATCCGAATCTTACAGGGATCCGGATAACTGTAAGATCCGGATCACGGTAAGATCCGTATCATTGTAAGATCCGGATCTTTGAACGACTTTATGCCTTCATTGGAATTTGAATCAGTCAGATAATATCACCATAAATAAATACATTAATAATCACTGCCCCAAGGATTTACCGTATTTGCTCGATTATAAGACGACCCTGATTATAAGACGACCCCCCAAAATCTAAATATTAATTTAGGAAAAAAACAAAAAGCCTGAATATAAGACTACCCTATAGGAAAAAAAAGTTTTACTAGTAAATATTAATTCATGTAAACAATATTTTCATATTTAATAAAAGCTATGATTGAGAAAAATATATATTTTTTTATTTACTTTTATTTGCCAACCTGTCCCCCCAGTTATGCGCATCTGCCCCCAGGGTTGCCACTCTGCCCCCAGAAATGCCTTATACCCCCTATTTGCCACTCTGCCCCATGATGTGCCTTTTAATCCCCTATATGCCAGAGTGGCATATAGGGGGTTAAAAGGCATATCATGGGGCAGAGTGGCATATAGGGGGTTAAAAGGCATTTCTGGAGGTATATATATATATATATATATCTGCTAACAGCAATCACACTCCTATCAAGCCAAGGCAGCCAGTACATGCTGGAACCTGAGGATGATAGGGGTGTGAGTACAGCCTCCCTATGCCATGCTACCCCCACCACCACCCTAACACATCCATACTAACACACACTCATTCACAAACATTTAAATACTCATTCATTCCATTAATCACACATACTTCACACATTAATCACAAAAACCCTCCCCCACCCCCTTACCTGAACTGCAGATCTCCCACTCGAAGACTTCTGCAGGGTCCCGGCTGTGCATGCAACTTCTCTGGCCCCGCCCCCAGAGGAAGGAGGGGGGAGGCAGAGTTATGTGACACGCTGCTAGCTTCTTGTTCTCCTGCTGCTCGCGATCAAAGCCCGGTAAGTAGCATGGCCCCAGCAGACATTTTGAGGTCTGATTAGAAGACGACCTCGATTATAAGACGAGGGGTATTTTTCAGAGCATTTGCTCTGAAAAAAACCTCGTCTTATAATCGAGCAAATACGGTACATTCCCCTTTACCTGCTAACTTTATTAAATTAATTAAATTAACCCTCACCATTAAATTAACCCAAAACACCCCATTAACCATGACTGCTCCTAAAATTAACCCTTAACACCCCATCAACCATGACTGCCCCTAAAATTAACCCTTAACACCCCATCAACCATGACTCCCCCTAAAATTAACCCTTAACACTCCATTAAGCATAACTGCCCCCAAATTAACCCTAAACACCCCATTAAGCATAACTGCCCCCAAATTTACCCTAAACACCCCATTAAGCATAACTGCCCCCAAATTAACCCTAAACACCTCATTAAGCATAACTGCCCCTAAATTAACACTAAAGACCCCATTAAGCATAACTGCCCCTAAATTAACCCTAAACACCCCGTTAAGCATAACTGCCCCTAAATTAACACTAAAGACCCCATCAACCATACCAATTTATTAGGTAATTTATCTGGAGTACATGCAATTAATTTAGGGGAAGTTATGGTTAATGGAGTATTTAGTGTTAATTTCAGGGGCCGTTATGGTTAATGGGATCTATAGGGTTAATTTCAGGGACCGTTATGGTTAATGGGATCTTTACAGTTAATTTCAGGGGCAGTTATGGTTGATTGGGTATAAGGGTTAATTTTATGCTGATGACTGAGGGTTAATTTAATTAATTTAATAAAGTTAACTGTAGGTGCAGTTATAGGTAAAGGGGGGGCAAACTCAGGGGAATCTAAATCCTGGGGGCAGTGTGAATATTATTAATGTATTTATTTATAAAAGTATGGTATCAGTAATATTCTCTGAATGATTCGAATCTCTGTAAGATTCAGATCCTTGTAAGATCCGGATCCCTGTAAGATTTGAATCATTTGAATCATTCGAATCTTCGGATCATTCGAATCTTCGGATCATTCGAATCTTTGAACGACTCTCTGACTCTATGAATTATCGTTCCTCTGTGAATTAATGAGCTGTAACCTGACCCCAGAGTCTGTGCCTGAGTGCTCTGCAGATGACTCACAGCTCTAGGATCAGGTTACAGCTGCATGATTCACAGACTGATCCGCTACAAATGAATCGTTCAGTCTACTGAACCGATTCATCCGGATCTCTAAAAAGAATCGGATCAAATGTACGATTCGTTCATGATCCGGACATCACTAGAGGACAATACACAAGGGTGTGGGGGGCAATGGGGCATTCATTTACATGTAGGGTTGGCTGAGGGTCATCACATAAATCAATACACAATGTGGGGATGTATGGTGGGATAAATACACAATGCAGGGGTAATTTTTAAGTTGATGATTTTGTATGGCCTGTGAATGATGATATAAATATCCAAATGTGGGGAAAATGGCTAATGCTGACAGAGTGACCCAAATCCCTTTGAGTAAATCATTCAATTTAAATGCATGAACTGGGTGGCTTGTGTTTTGGTCTACCTGGTTGCTAACAATAGCTTTTTTCTCCCTCACCAAAAAAACCCAAAACACAATGTAGAAGAGAGCTGAGAGAAAGCTCAAGATGGAGCACAAGGGAATTGAACCCAGGACCTTAAGCACTGGTGCTCAGCTCCTTAAACATTACTCTACATAGTCATATGGGAGTGGCACTTAGCTTGTCTCCCACACAAAAACAATTAATAAACGAAAGGAGGGTAGCATGTACATTACAGACACTAGCAAACCTGTCCCCTGCAAACAATCCATTGTTTTTTGACCTCATTGCAATCTTGTAGCGTGCCTTCCTCCCAAACAAACACACCAAATAAATCAATCGGAGTGAATTAAACCCAGAACCTCAAAAACTAAATCCAACATCTCAACCATTGCACCACAGAGAACAGGTATAAGGCCCTACAGAAACAATCCTTTAGTTTTTACAGCCCTTTAGCTAGCCTGACTCCCAAACAAATGCACTAAATAAACTAAAGAAGGGTGGCTTGTAAGGGCAAAGACAAAATGGCTTATGTTTTGGCCTATGTGCTTACTTAAAAAACAAAGCAGACACAGTTGAACCCTAGGGGAATTGAGCTTAGGACATCAAAGCACCAAGCCCAACACCTTAGCCATTAGGCTACAGAAACTGGATGGCAGCCTTCCGAAAAACAATCCTTTATACAATACAGTCCTCCAGCTGGCCTAACTTCCAAACAAACACACTAAATAAACTATAGAATGGTGGCTTGTAGGGGCAGAGACAATATGGCTTAAATGTTGGTCTACGTGGTGATCCACGTAAAAAATAAGCCTCAGGCCACCTAAAGCTAAACTTAAATCACGCTAACACCTAAACCAATATGTTACAGAGATGGGGGCATCTCAGTATCTCTGACTTGGAGTTGTGGTTAAGGTGTCAGACTTCCACCCTGTTGTTCATGAATTCGGCTACTACCAGCTCATTCCCACACCAGTAATGTCGGGCATAAACTCTCCACGGCAAAAGTGGTGCCCATAAATTCGAACGGCAAAATAAAAAATCAAATTATTAATGATTCCTTTAACAATTTAATAATTAATAATAATTCATAAATAATAATAAAGTGCCATGCAATATGATACCTTGCACCAATCAGGAGGCTAGGGCTGAGGGCAGCCCCTGATTGGCTAAGCCGAGTCAGCTGACTCCAGCGACTAATCAGCAGCCGCCCCAGGTTTCCCTCGCTCTGATTGATCAGCCCTGGTCAGGTGACAACACCCACCAATCAGGAGGCTAGAGCTGAGGGGCAGCCCCTGATTGGCTGAGCCTAGTCAGCTGACTCCAGCGACCAATCAGCAGCCGGCCCAGGTTTCCCTCGCTCTGATTGGTCAGCCCTGGTCAGGTGACACCACCCACCAATTGTTGATTCCCTTGAATATCCCTTGATATTGATGTCATAATTGCTTGGGATCCAAGGAGCATGTTTCTCTTGGTATGCTGGCTCTTGAATGAAACCAATTGCTTATGCTGTTACAATGGCGATGATGTCACAATTGCTTGGAAAGGGCAGTGCAGAAAAACTACTTTTAAGCATTCAAAACGGACAGTGGTCATTACTGACCGTCCTTTAACAAGTCACTTTTCAATAACATTTTTCTTTTGAAAACAATATTACTCTTTGCAATGAAAATGATGGAATGGGACCTCAGTTGGCAAAAAAGACTGAATCATTTGAAATATGTGAGTTTATCGAGGCGGAGGTTCTACTTCAGTTGTGTAAGGTAAAGACAAATAAGTCGATGGGGCCTGATGGGATACACCTCAAGTTATTGAAACAGCTTGGGGGTGTACTAGCAAAACCGTTAACTGATATATTTAAGGAATCATTGGTAACGGGAGTCGTCCCAGGGGATTGGAAAGTAGCGAATGTTGCGCCCATTCACAAAAAAGGCAGTAGGGAGGAGTCGGGCAACTAGAGGCCAGTTAGTCTTACATCTGTAGTGGGGAAATTAATGGAAACAATGTTAAAGGAAAGGATTGTTGAACATCTGAAGTCACATGGGTTTCAAGATCAAAAACAACATGGGTTTTCCTCAGGAAGATCATGCCAAACGAATCTTATTGATTTTGTTGATAGGGTGACTAATGTAATTGATCAAGGTGGTGCAGTAGACATTGCGTATCTGGATTTCAGTAAGGCCTTTGACACTGTGCCACATGGAAGACTTATAAATAAACTGCAATCTCTGAGTTTAGATCCCAATGTTCTTGAAAGGATTAAAGAGTGGTTGAGTGACAGACAAATGGCACACGTTGAATGTTAGAAGGGCTTTAGAGTTTTGTATTCCTAGAACTTCCTCCATCCGTAACACTGACCACCTGTTCATTAATTTGTCTGGTAGTTCTTCAGGTAAAGCGGCTTTGTAGCCAATGGGTTGTAGCCAATGGCATCTAATCAGAACAAGGTCTTGTGACCAGTGGGATACCTCTGTACTTGGACCCATTCTCTTTAATATTTTTATTATTGATATTGCAGATGGTCTTGATGGAAAGGTATGTCTATTTGCTGATGACACAAAAATTTGCAACAGGGTTGATGTTTGTGGAGGAAGAAACCAAATGATTTAGGTAAACTGGAAAATTGGTCGGAGCTGTGGCAAGTGGCTTTTAATGTGGATAAATGCAAAGTAATGCACCCGGGGCATAAAAACCCAAGGGCAGAGTATAGGATATTTGATAGTGTCCTAACCTCAACGTGTGAGGAAAGGGATTTAGGGGTAATTATTTCTCAGCATTTAAAGGTAGGCAGACAATGCAGTAGAGCAGCAGGTAATGCTAGCAGAATGCTTGGTTGGATAGAAAGAGGTATTAGTAGTAGAAAGAGGGAAGCACTCATGCCGTTGTACAGATCACTGGTGAGACCTCACTTGGAGTATTGTGTACAGTACTGGAGACCGTATCTCCAGAAGGATGTAGAAATGTTAGAGAAAGTTCAGAGAAGGGCTACTAAAATGGTTTATGGATTACAGGATAAAACTGACCAGGACAGGTTAAAGGCCTGGAAGAATGACGTGACAGGGGAGGATATGATAGAAACATTTAAATACTTAAAGGGAATCAACAAGATAAAGGAAGAGAGTTTATTTACAAAGGAGAAATACTACCACAACAAGAGGACATAGTCATAAGCTAGAGGGGCAAAGATTTAATGGTAACATCAGAAAATATTACTTTATGGAAAGGGCAGTGGACGCATGGAATAGCCTTCCAGCAGAAGTGGTAGATGTTATTACAGTAAAGGGATTTAAGCAAGCATGGGATAGGCATAAGGCCAAGCTAGAGCATGTTTCTCTTGGTATGCCGGATCTTGAATGAAACCAATTGCTTATGCTGTTACAATGGTGATGATGTCACAATTGGTTGGAATGGGCAGTGCAGAAAAACTACTTTTAAGCATTCAAAACTGAAAGTGGTCATTACCGACCGTCCTTTAAGGGCAGGCTGCCTCCTTTATTTGCATGCACTCATTGCAACGGATCGATCTGTAAATAAGGAATCCAACCAGTCAACCGCACTGGCAAAACGAGGGAAGTAGCACTGGTCCCCATAGCAACAGCCTGTTTCACATCCAAGATGTCCGGGCTGTGCTTCGGCAGCTCTCTTGGTACTGTTTTCATCTTTAACAGCTTGTTGTCGCCGTCCCCACCCCCACCAGCAGGCAGTGGAGCAGGGCAAATTTCTGGCGTCGGCAGAAAAAACAAAACCAGCAGCTGCTTGTGTGCTTCTCCATCGAGCGAGCACAGTGTGGCTCTGAGACAGTGACCTCTACACACAACACCTAGGTGGAGTTCGCCTTTGTTGCATCACAGAGCTATGCTGTCGCCATGACTGCGGTGACCTGCACACGCACACTACGTCTAGCTGCGTATTCGCCTTTGTTGCCTCACAGAGCTATGCTGTCGTCATGGCTACCGTTGGAGCACGGAGCTGTGTGCGTGAGCTCAAGTGCACAACGTAAGGTTTTGTTGTTTACTCTATATTTGCTGTTTGTTTTGCAAACAGTGTTAGGATTTGGAATGCACTCATGCATACAATATCGCTGCAAATACCAAACCATAGTTCGGCATAAATGTGAAACATGTAAGAAGTCAGAGAATGTAACAACGCCAGCGCAACATTTGTTGAAGTTAGACGTAAGGCGGCGGCCAAGTCTTCCTTCGCACCTTATTTTTTTTTGGTCTTTGTGTTGGTCTGCATGAAAAAAAAAAAACCTTGGTACTCCACGAATATTCGCCCGTTCCCATGTTGCTTTCGGGTGAATATTTGTGTTCGTGTTTGCTTTCTGACGGTTTTCTAGCAGTGGTTAATACGGGGGTTAACGCGGTAACAGTACGATGCGGCTTCGGCGCCTGGATTTTAAGGGTCCTTAAGAGAGACTCAGGTGCATCCTGACAGTTGCACTCAACAGAAAAAAGGACGTTTGAAGTAGCTAGTGCAACCGATTTATTACTTGAAGGACACCCACAGTAAGAGTTGTCCGGATGGTCCCTGGGTTTAAGGGCAGGCTGCCTCACTTATTTGCATGCACTGATTGTAACGGATCGATCTGTAAATAAGGAATCCAACCAGTCGACAGCACTGGCAAAACGAGGGAAGTAGCACTGGTCCCCATAGCAACAGCCCGTTTCACATCCAAGATGTACGGGCTGTGCTTCGGCAGCTCTCTTGGCCAGCGCAACATTTGTTGAAGTTAGACTTTAGGTGGCGGCCAAGTCTTCCTGCGCGCCTTTTCTTTTTGGTGTTTGTGTTGGTTGCATCACAGAGCTATGCTGTCGCCATGAATAAGGTGACCTGCACACACAACACCTAGGTGCGACTTGGATTGAAGCAAAATGTAAATGGCACACGTTGAATGTTAGAAGGGCTTTAGAGTTTTGTATTCCTAGAACTTCCTCCATCCGTAACACTGACCACCTGTTCATTAATTTGTCTGGTAGTTCTTCAGGTAAAGCGGCTTTGAAAGCAACCCTGGCGAGAAGGCTTACGGAAACCATTCATATGGCCTACCAAGTAACTAACTAGACACTGCGATGTCCTGTCACGGCTCACTGCACCAGGGCCATGTCAGCCTCATGGGCTGAGAATGCATCGGCTTCCCCAGAATAAATTTGCAAGGCTGCTACTTGGTCATCATTCAATACCTTTGTACAACATTACTGGCTAGACGTCTTCTCCTCCTCTGCTGCGGATTTCGGACGTAAGGTGCTCTGAGCAGTGGTCTCCTAGCTTTTTGCCCCCCTCATTCTCCAGGGATCTTGTTACATCCCACTCGTACTGCCACTGTATGCCAGGAAAAAGAGAAATTTTTTACTCACCGTAAATTCCTTTTTCCTTAATACAGTGGCAGTACATGTTTCCCACCCTTCTTTTCCAAATAAGCCTGCAGCGTCTTCTTGTCCCTAGAAAGAACCTTACCCACGCGTACTGCCACTGCATTACGGAAAAAGGAATTTACGGTGAGTAAAAAATTCCTTTTTTAAATTATGGGGAAACAGCTTCTAGATCCAAGGAGAGATCTGACTGCCATTCTGGGGTCAAGAAGGAATTTTTTTTCCTAGTTTGTGCAAAAATGGAGCCATAACTGAACTTGATGGACACGTCTTTTTTCAGGCCATCTAACTATGTAAGAAACATAGCGTTCTAGATTTAAGTGTATTAGGGTTGTACAGACATTAGGTCTGAGATTTAGACCACGTAGACTATAGATTTTTAATTAAAGGGTAGTTCCCAAATATATGGAGGATATCACCTCTATGGTTTCCACATCTCCAACAGGTATCTATTAGGCCTGGGTACATTTCTGAGAGGCGGCTAGAAACTAGATACCATCTGTTAGAACGTACATAGTTATACATATGTCTTATAGTTATACATATGTCTTATAGTTATACATATAAGACAGCAAATTATTCCATTGCTGTCTTGAAATTTTGATCTTTAGGTCTTTTTCCCACTTAATGTGGGTGGAAAAAATGAAATCATTTTAATACATTTAGCTAATAAGTGATCAGAAGAGCGTGAATTTATCAGTTTATTCAACCAAACAAGTTGTTCTGACAGACTTGTATGAATGCTTTTGTAGATAGTGTCCTACTCTTAGATCATTCTTTCGAGTTCAGACCAAATTCTATGTGCAGATAGCTAACTGATTTTGTTATTGTCAATGTAAGGACTTACCTGCCTCTCCGGTCCCGCGCCGTGGCCAGTCCCCGACGCTTCCTCCTTAGACGGCTTCCCGGGCAGCGAGTACCACCACTACCTGGTCGGCGCAAACAGGTAGCACAGCGCCACCGTGTGATAAAAACATAATATTACACGTTACATCTGTAATGTGTTCGTATAACCTCGGGTGACCTCTTTAATGCAGGACACACCTCCACCTTTCCCTGGACTTCCTCTTCTGGGTCACCCTTGGTTGGTGTATTCTGCTGTTTTCCTGTGCGAGTTGCTGTGACTATTTCTTCGTTTGACCCGGCTTGCTGACTTCGCCCCTGTTTTCTGATTTTGCTCCTGTTCTCTGATCGTTGGTATTGACTCGGCTTTGATTGTTGGTATTGACTTCTGGATTTGATTCGGCCTGGCTACTCCTGGTTCCTGTTTGCCTGGCTCACTCCGCCATCCGGGGTCCTCCTCATCCAATCGTTACAGTACCAAGGGTCACCATGGACCCCGCGGAGATTGGCCAGAAGATGTCTACCTGTGAAGCCCGTATTGAAAGTCTGGATCTTCGCATGGACCAGTTTGCTCAGGCTTTGCAAACACTCCTGGCGAGGACTGATCCAGCACGTGGTCCTCCTCCTGTGCCTGTTGCTGTTCCACCGCCTGCTGACCCAGGTCTTCATACCCTCCGTTTACCACCTCCTCCCAGATATGGAGGAGATCCTGCAACCTGTCGTGGATTCCTCAATCAGTGCTCCATTCACTTCGAGACGTCTCCCTAATTGTTTACTTCCGACAGAGCCCGTGTGGGGTATGTCATCTCTCTACTCACTGACAGGGCTCTGGCCTGGACAACTCCTCTTTGGGAATGCAATTCTCCAGTGGTCAACGATTATAATGACTTTATAACCACTTTCCGTCAAGTGTTTGACAGGCCAGGTCGCAGCCATATTGCCTCGTCAAGTCTCTTCTCACTGCGTCAGGGTACACACAGTTTATCTGACTATGCCATTGAATTCCTTACCCTGGCTGCAGAAGTGGCATGGAACAACGACGCCTTGGTTGCTTCCTTCACTAATGGCCTATCTGACCGCCTAAAAAGATGAGGCGGCTGCCCGGGACCTGCCCACGGACTTGGAAGAACTCATCGCCTTCATTGGCCACATTGATCTGCGCCTCCGGGAACGCCAGGTACAGCGAGATCGCCAAAGGAGGGCTCCAGTGCATTTTGCCCCACGTCTGGCTTCTTCTGACTCTGCTTCTCTTCTGCCTGAGGAGCCCATGCAGATCGGCTCCACACATCTCTCTGAGGAGGAGAGATCCCTCCGGCGCCAACAGGACCTCTGTATGTACTGTGGCAAACAAGGACCTTATGTGCGTTCCTGCCCTGTGAAGCCGGGAAACTACAAGGCCTAAGGAGGGTTGGGGTACCTCCTCTAGGCCTTTCTGCTGCCTTTCCCCATGACCGGGCGCCTCGTATGTTCGTGCCTACAACTCTCACTGTTCAGGAGAGCACCATTCTGGCTCCAGCCCTTATAGACTCTGGAGTCGTCGGAAACTTTATTGACCATGACTTCTGCAGGCTCCACAATATACCCTTGCAGGAGAAAACCTCCCCGATCTTTGTGGAGGCCATCGACGGTCGACCTCTTCAACCTGCAGAAGTGACCCACGAAACTACCCCGCTTCGTCTCAGAGTAGGGGTTCTTCATACAGAGACTATAACACTCCATGTGATAACTTCTCCGGCTTCCCCGGAGATTGTTTGTGCCTCTTGTGTACCTTGAAAAGATACTTCAGGTACACCATTCCACAAAGTTTTCAGGCCACCTTGGTCTTTGACGCATCAGCCATTTTTGGTGGCCCTCCTGCAGACAAGATGTGGCTGATTACCTCAGATCCTGCCGCATATGTGCCACTACCAAGACCCCCAGGACTCCTCCAGCAGGTCACCAACGGCCCCTTCCGGTACCTTGTCATCCCTGGACCCATATTGCTATGGACTTCATAGTGGAACTTCCTCTGTCCCGTCGCTACATCACCATACTCACTATCGTGGACCGTTTCTCCAGGATGGTTCATTTTGTTCCACGAGTTAAACTTCCCACGGCCAGAGAACTCGCGGACATCTACATGGGAGAAGTTGTTAGACTCCACGGAATTCCCCAGGACATCGTATCTGACCGCGGAGTCCAGTTCATCTCCCGGTTCTGGAGGTCCTTTTGTAAAGCCATAGGCATCACCATGTCCTTTTCCATGGCTTATCACCCCCAAACCAACGGGGCAGCGGAACGCTCTAATCAGCGCCTTGAACAATATCTATGTGCTTTTGTTAATGACAACCAGAATGACTAGGCTGACCTCCTCCCCGGAATTCGCCCTCAATAACTCTGTGCAAGGCTCCACCCAACACACCCCCTTTTATTGTGTCTACGGTTTCCACCCGGTTGTTTTGCCTACCGACACCCCAGAGGTAGGGGTACCTGCTTTGGACGCACACCTATAACACCTGTCTTCTGTTTGGTCCTCTGTCTGCTCTGCATCCATAGCTGCTTCTCAGAAACAAAAGAGGTATTATGACCGTAAAATGTTACCTGCCCCTTCCTATATGCCTGGAGACAAGGTGTGGCTCTCTACCTGTCACATACGCCTTCGCTCTCCTTCGTAAAAACTGGCACCGTGCTATATTAGACCATACTCCATCCTCCGCCATATTAACCCTGTCACATATGAACTGAACCTGCCACGTAACCTTCGTATTCCTCACACGTTTTATGTCTCCCTCCTGAAGCCAGTGTTGTTCTTCCGTTTTACCCGTCCTCTAGCCAGTCCTGGTCCCGTTTCTGTCACCTCCTCTGAGAACTACGAGATCCGTTCCATCCTCGATTCCCGAATCTTCCGGGGTGCTCTGCAATATCTGGTTCACTGGAAGGGTTATGGACCTGAAGAAAGATCTTGGGTGCCCGCCTCTGAAGTCTGCGAGCCTCGGCTGGTTCGCCTCTTCCATTCCAAAAACCCCAGGAGGCCCGGTTCTCGAGGGGGGGTACTGTAAGGACTTACCTGCCTCTCCAGTCCCGCGCCTTGGCCGGTTCCGCAACGCTTCCTCCTCAGACGGCTTCCCGGGCAGCGAGTACCACCGCTACCTGGTCGGCGTAAACAGGTAGCACAGTGTGGTCAAAACATAATATTACACGTTACATCTGTAACGTGTTCTTATAACCTCAGGTGACCTCTTTAATGCAGGACACATCTCCACCTTTCCCTATTTAACCCTGGCCGTTTGACCCGGCTTGCTGACTTCGCCCCTGTTTTCTGATTTGGCCCCTGTTCTCTGATCGTTGGTATTGAGTCGGCTTGTTTGACTACTCTTCTGGATTTGATTCGGCTTCCTGCTTTACTGGTTACCAGACCTGATTCTCGGTTCCAGCTCTCCTGGCTACTCCTGGTTCCTGTTTGCCTGGCTCACTCCGCCATCCGGGGTCCTCCTCATCCAATCGTTACAGTCAACAAGATCAACAAGATCAACAAGATCATCTATATATCTAATTCCTTGTAGATACCAGTTTTTTTAGGTTCAGATCTCCACATTAAATTCCATAATGTGGAGTAGTAAAGCCTTTTCTAAAAACTCAAAATATGTATAAAAATCAAGGAGCTTTTATAGACTGACATTTTTACCAGTATCCCAAAATAGGCCCGCTAGGTCCTCTTTCCCTAAGATAATGTTTTTCTATATGGTACCAGGCTTCATTTCCATTATTAGAGTTCTCTGTGTGTGTGAAGCGTGCATTAACATGCTGCCACCATGATAGTTTTGAATCCTCGTCCTCTTTGCTTTATCTTACTGGATAATCGTATACATCTTGATTGAACCATATTTAACCAGTAGCTTGAGATATTAAGAGGAAGCGTCCTGAACATATATAGCCATTTAGGGAGGACATATGCTTTGACAACATTAATTCTTCCCCACCAGATATCTCTATTTTTCCAGTGTCTTGTAGTTTTTAAATATTCTGCCTATTTTTTTTAAAAGCAGAAATTAGATTCTACGGTCGTGGCTGGGCGATAGGGAATTTTTAAAGTATAGGTTAAGTGGTTGATTTATCTATATTTAATTTATAATTTGAGACTGCACCATATTGTTTTATTTATTTTATTAGTTTAGGTGTTGAAGACTGAATGGTCGTAATTAATATGCTACGGTATATAGTATAGGGGCAGCCTTGTCTAGCACCATTTTGAAATATAAACGGGACCCTTTACTCTAGCAGTAGTGTTTGTTTATAAAGCCATAATTGCTTTGAGGATTCTTCCGTCAAAACCAAAGTTTTTCTGCATCTAACACCAGCATCAAAACTGGTGTTCTTTTTTTTTTTTTTGCTTAGGTCCAGAACATCAATATTTTTTATCTATTTGCTAAGACCATTGCATAAACTTTTATATCTACATGTAAAAGTGAGATGGGTATATAGTTTGTTACTTGTAGTTGGTCTTTGTCTTGTTTTAAGATTGGTATTTTAATAAATCGTCTGGAGTAGATGCTTGATTTATGATGGCATTAAAAGCCTTTGTCAACTTGTCTGCTATTTTATATTTCAGAAATGTATAAAAAAATAATTAAAGCTATAAGGACCTGGCTATTTTTTAAAATTATCTGTAGCTTTATAGATCTCTTCCCTATCGATTTTTCATATTTAAAACTTGTACACGACAATGTGGGAAGTGTTATAATTGGTTTGTATATATATATATATATATATATATATATATATGTTGTTAAAGGACAGTACTTAAGATTATATAGGTCTTTACAGAAATCCTATTTTACAGTCTCCTATTTTGTTTCCATCTAGCATTTCAGCAATCAATCTATTGGCTCTGTGTTTTCTTTTTTTTTTGGCAAAAGAATTTTAACTGCTTTATTACCTTTATAATAAAAAAATCATCTTTAACCAATCTGGATTTTTGTTTATTAATGGAATATTGATATCTTTTTACATTCATCTTCATATTTCATATTCATCTTATCTAGATTGCCTGTAGAGGGGACTGTTTTGTTTTTGGTCACAATTTGGCTCAGTTGAACCATCAAAAGTATCATTAGAAGGCAATTACCGTATTTGCTCTGAAAAATACCCCTCGTCTTATAATCGGGGTCGTCTTATAATCAGACCTCAAATAGGTCTGACTATGAGACGACTAAGATCCAGATCCCCTGCAGCTGCAGGGGACCTGGATCCTCCTGTCTCCCCCGCCCCACTTACCGGTGCTTCTGAGTCCCCGGTATGCAGCCGGGGCAGCGGAAGGAGGTGTGGCTAGCAGCGGGGGTTGTCTGCGTCCATCGCGCAGACCTTCCCCGGCTGTCAGATATCAGAGTTCCCCGCACCGGTGCGGGGAATTCTCTCTGACAGTCAGGGAAGGTCTGCGTGATGGACGCAGACAACCCTCGCTGCTAGCCACACCTCCTTCCGGCTGCAGCGTAAGTTCTCTACGCGAATCACGTAGAGCTCTACACGCTGCTCGGCTACATGACAGGGGAGTCAGAAGCACGGGTAAGTTTGGAGGAGGGAGGGGGAGGGACTGTTAAATGGGGGGCATAAGGCATTTCTGGAGGCAGAGTGTTCTATTAAATGCCTTTTAACCCCCTTAATGCCACTCTGCCTCCAGAAATGCCTTTTTAACTCTCTATACGCCACTCTGCCTCCAGAAATGCCTTTTTAACTCTCTATATGCCACTCTGCCTCCTGAAATGCCTTAAACCTCCCTATATGCCACTCTGCCCCATAATATGCCTTTTAACCCCCTTAATGCCAGAGTGGCATATAGGGGTATAAGGCATTTCTGGAGGCAGAGTGGCACATAGGGGGTCAAAAGGCATATCATGGGGCACAGTGGCATATAGGGTTAAAAGGCATATCATGGGGCACAGTGGCATTTAGAGGGATAAAAGGCATATCATGGGGCACAGTGGCATATAGGGGTATAAGGCATTTCTGGGGCAGATGTGCATAACTGGGGGGGCAGGTTGGAAAATAGAAGGAAATAAAACCAAAATATTTTTCTCAATCATAGCTTTTATTAAAAAAAATAGTTAACATGAATTAACATTTACTGGTAAAACTTTTTTCCTATAGGGTCATTTTATATTCATGCTTTTTCTTTTTTCCTAAATTAATATTCAGATTTGGGGGGTCGTCTTATAATCAGGGTCGTCTTATAATCGAGCAAATACGGTAATACAACTAAGATTTATATCTTAATAGTATTAATTGCCCTCGAATGATACTTTTGAAGGTGCAACAAAAAGTGATAGATTGATAGTAAATAATATGATACATTCAAAACAATGACATCTAAAGAAAGCACTTCTTGTCCTGAAAAAAACAATATATAACTTGTGTGGGTTCAGTAAACTGGAAAGAATAAAATTACAGCTAAACGCGAGCAAAGCAGAAATGTTAAAACAACCATTGTCACGAAAGGGTTAATATGTCAACATTTGTCTTTGGGTATTTTAGTATGTGTTTGTCTGGGTATGTTTGTGAGTGTGTGGGTATTTTAGTGTAAACATGTGTCTTTGTAAATATGTGTGTGTGTGGGTATCTTAGTGTGTCAACATGTGTTATTGTTTGCGTATGCTAATATGTGTGTCTACAAAAAACAAAAACTGTCTGCGCTTCTTACCCTAATAAAGTTGGCAACAAATATATAAACATAATATAATATAAATGAGAGGTTTTGGTTATATGAATTGGCCAAAGCATAATTAAGCTCACCCGCCACGTGGCCAATTCATATAACCAAAACCTCTCATTTATATTATGTTTATATATTCGTTGCCAACTTTATTAGGGTAAGAAGCGCAGACAGTTTTTGTTTTGTATACATTGTACAGCCAATACACTGTTTTTTGCAGCATGCTTACACCTGTTTGGTAGGCTTCGTATTATACATTTGTATTATTTGAGCCTGTGACTAGCTTAGCGCACCAACATTTTTTCTTTTCCCTAATATGTGTGTCTGGTTATGGTTTGAGTATCTGCGTAGTTTGAGTGGGTGTCTAGGTGTGTTAGTGTGTGTGTTAGTGTTGAGTGTATGTGTTACTGTTTGCCTGGGTTTGTGTTAGCGTAAGTGTCCCTCAGATTCTAGATTTGCCCTTGATTAGAAACAAGAGCAAGAATTGAGTAAGGGAGGTGCATCGAGGCACAGGGCAGGGCAAAGAGCAGGACAGGACTGGCAGATGACACATCCAGTCACAGGGCTGTCCCTTTTATTCTTGCGGCCTCTATTTTTATTAGTGGTGCGATCGCCCGCGCTGACGCTCCTCAACTGCACACACAGTATCATTCGCTTATCACTACATGACTATTTGGCCGTCCCTGTGAAATCTTTTTACATGTCACTTGAGGTATTTTTTTTTAATGCTGATTGGTTATAATTTGTCACATGATCGCTTTTCTTGGGGTAGGGGGTAGGGGGATTTTGGTTGCCATAGCACGTTGCTAATGCATAAGTGATTTTGGGCATGTGGGGGGATAAGTGGGTATCTGTCTCGCATATTTACTTTCAGTGGGTTTGTTGGGAGGGTTGTTAGGGTTACTTTTGGGGCCATATTTGCTATTTGTTGCAGATGGTAATACAAATTCTCTTCTATAAATGAGTTTTGGCTGCAGAGTTGCTGTGATTATGTTCTTTTTTCTTGATTGAGACTTTGTTTCTCTGTTTTGCTGCTATCTCTAGTGGGGTTTCCATTCCCCTTAGCAATTCAGGATTCTGGCGGAGTTTTCAATGGTCGCCCACCCCGATCTTTGCTGTAGTGTACGTCGTCCATGTTCCCCTGCCCTCTTGGCCCCCCGGGTTTTGCTCCTTCTGATGGGTCGTTATTTATAAACCCCCCCCCGCTTATTTTCCTTTGTTCATTACCTCTCATTCTCTCTCCTCTATTTGTTGCCCTTCCTGTCTCCCTCACCGTTTGTGCCCTTCTACATCTCTTTGAGTCAACCAACTCGCCCTTTCAACCCTCGAACCTGACAGTACTGAGCCTCAATGTTCGAGGCCTTAATATCCCAGAAAATAGGTCTCGGTTGTTTCGAAAACTTCATCAGGCAAGGGCATCCATGGCTCTCTTACAAGAAACCCACTTGAAAGGAACTAATGCACCTACTTTCCGGTACACAGCCTTTCCATTGATTTTCTTTAGCAACTTCACAGCCTCTAGATCTAGGGGGACGGCCATATTGTTTTCACAACACACTCCTTTTCTCATGTCTGAGGTTAGAGATGATCCTGATGGTAGATACACCTTTGTTAAGGTCACCGTACATGACCATATGTTTACATTCGCCTCCATCTATCTCCCTAACACGTGGCACTGCCTTATCCCACATTCTCCGCTCCCTTATGGAGTTCAAGCAAGGTATTTTGGTTCTGGGGGAGATTTTAATTTACCTCCTGACGTGTGTGGATACTTCTTCTGGGTCCTCTCGCATCCCACCCTCTCATATTAAGCGATTCAATTCTATCCTTTACATAAGCATAGACGTGTTGAATGTTGGAGAGCATACCACCCAGCAGAGAGAGACTACACTTGCTACTCCCCCCTCACAGGTCCTATTCCAGAATTGACCTCCTTTTGATGGAGTATTATCATTTAGAATTACTGCTGGATTGCTCCATAGGCACGGCAGGATTAATGGATCACTCCCCGGTCGTTTTGCACCTTCAGGCCTGTATGTTCAGACCAAGCACTACGCCCTGGTGACTTAATGAGCCGCGAACGCACTTCTTCTGGGGGAGTTACTCGCCCACATTGGAAGCCCATAAATGCACTATACGGGGGATTTTTATCAGTAGGGCCTTACATCTGAAGCGCTTGAGGTCCCAGGAAATCATGAATCTCGTACATAGCATTGCTTCTCTGGTACAACTCCACAAACAATCCTGCGACAAACGCACCTACTTTGAGCTGGTGATGCTCAGGCGGCAGTTGAGTACTCTACTTAACTACAATATTCATGATCTTTCACGCGCACTAAAGCTCTCTTCTATGAGCATGGCAACAAGAGCAGACGCTTGTTTGCTAAAGCGCTACGAGCTAACTTTTTTTTTTCAATATTATCGGTCGTTATATAGTCTTCAGAGCGTCTACACAGGGGAACGTCGGTGCTCCCTTATCAGGCAATACTTGAATACTCATGTCCGACGATCAATCGGAGGACCTCAAGGGTAAGATTACGGTCGAGGAGGTATCGGCTGCTATGAAATCTATGGCTATTGGGAAAGCGCTGGGACCCGATGGGCTCCCCCTTAGATACTACCGGGCCTTTTGGAAACACTTGCAGGAGCCCTTTACATCTAAGCTCAATGCTGTTAGATCTGGTGAACAACTACACCCTCATTCTCTAATGGGTCCGATCTCTATGTGGCCTCAAGACGGAAAGGATCCTTTGCTATGCCAGAGTTACAGGCCAATATCTCTCCTGAAATCGGATTTAAAAATGTTTGCAAAGGTTCTGGCGACCAGACCCCAACCAGTTCTGGGACTCTTGGTGCACCCTAACCAATCTGGCTTTCTTGCAGGGAGGGAGGGCCGTGATATATATTGGGCATTAAACACATATTGGGCATTAAACACCATACATCTTGCACAGAAGACTGGTCAGAAAATCCTTCTCCTGTTCACTGATGCGTAGAAGGCATAGGGTTGCCTGGGACTTCATGTTCCAGACCCTCCGAACCATGGGCTTTGGTCAATCTTGGCTTCACTGGATCTCGTCTTTGTATTTGTTGCCTTCTGCTCGAGTGCGTTTGAATGGAGAACTCACTGAACCCTTTCAGATTCGTAATGGAACGCGCAGTAGAGCTGCCCCCTATCTCCTCTTTTGTTTGCCTTCTCTCTCAAACCTTTTTTACAGGCTATATGGGATAACCCAAGTATTCTGCTCAGATCGCTCACTTAAATTTTCTGGGTATGCAGATGATCTACTATTCACAGTTTCCCAACCCCTTATCTCGGTCCCACATATTCACGAGGAGCTTCGTATTTATGGCTCCCTTTCCAGCTTTAAGATCAACACGGATAAATCTGATGTCCTGAATGTTTCTTTGCCTCCAGGAGAAGTGCGGACACTTCAGGGTTCATTCCCCTACAGGTGGTGCCAACAGTGACCGGGCCCTGGAGTTCTGCCAGTCAGGGGAGCCCAAGCACACAGAATGCAGCAGCTGACACAAGCTGCTGTATTCCATCACCTAGGAGACCGTGCCATTCAGTCCTCCCCTGCCGTAACTTGGCTGGGAGAAACCACTGGTCTCCCTGCTCTATCAGTTAAATGACTTTTAATTGTTGCAGCAGGGAGACCAGTGGTCTCTCCCGGCCAAGTTACAGCACCCGGATTTTAAAAGTCTCTACGAGCGACCAATTGAGTCACCCGTACAAGCTTTTAAAATCCTAATGCAGCAACTTTTCCGGCAGAGACCACTGGTCTCCCTGCTCTGTCGGTTAAATGTCCGTACAAGCGACTTTATTGGTCGTTCCTACAGACTTTTAACTGTTGTAGCAGGGAGACCAGTGGTCTCTCCCGGCCAAGGTACGGGACCAAGAGTTTAAAAGTCTGTACAAGCGACTCTATTGGTCACCAGCAGGGGGCTCCTGGCGCCAGAGCAGCTGCAGTACGCCTTAACCCCTTATAAAAAAAAACGGAAAAAACTAACACAAAGAATGTCCACGAATATTCCCCGGAAGAGAAGACACGAATGGACAAATATTCGCTGGATACGAAGATTTTTTTTTGGCGAAGACGAGCACGAAGACCTCCCTGGTGCCCAAGTCTAGTGAGAAACTCTGTCCCCAGTTTCCCATAGGCATCTTTGTCACTAAATAGCTCCCCATAGTCCCATGTTTAGTGACAAAGATGCCTATGAGAAACTGGGGCAAACTCTGTCACCATTTCCCATAGGCCTCTTTGTCACTAAATAGCTACCCATAATCCTTTATGTCTCTATATCAGGTATGCTGGAAAAATGCAAGAACTCAATTATGCAACCATTGTGAATAATAAGATAATGTAGAATGAAGCTATTAACACAAAACCTTGTTGAATCCATTGACTTACGTCCAGCTGAGCTTTCTGTGTGTAATTTTTTTGTTGTGTTTTATTGTGGGAGCTCTAAATACTAAGTGGTAGGGTGATGACGCACCAGCTATGTGATGGTAGTAACACAGTGTTTACTGACAAACATGACTACGGGAAGCTGTTAAGTGACAAAGGTGGGTAATATAATTTGGGTTGGCTTTGGGGTGTGCAGCCTGTGATCTATACCTTTAATGCTGTGTTTTTATGGGAATTCCAATTGATTCATACCCACAAAGCTGGGTTTGTGTTATTCTGTAGATCCATATCTGCTATGCTATGTTTCCATACATTATTTATGCATACCTGCAAATACAGGGTTTGTATGTCATATTTAGTTGATCATTAGTTGACCTGCAGTGCTGTTTCCATGTATTTATTTGATCTATACCCTCAGATTTACCCTTGTATACCTGCAGGGTTTGTATGTCTGATTGTGTTTATTTGATCTATACCCTAAATGCTGAGTTTGTGTGTTAATGTGTTGATCTCTACCTGCTATAGGCAGCAGGGTCTAATATTTATATATATCAGAAGCAGGGGCTAATATTAATATATATCAACAGCAGGGACTAATATATATTATATATTGGCAGCAGGGTTATGGGGCAACCATAAGTCATCTTTGTCTTATGTGTGTCTGGGTATCAGTGTGGCAGAGCCTGTCCTGGTGTGTGCTTATCCATCCCCGTTGACACCTATTGCAGGCATTTTGAATTTCTTGCCAGGAATGGAGCGCAGGTTCCTGCAGTCGATGGGTCCTCCCTATCAGCTGTATGGGGCCTTGATGCTCCCCTTCCTATTGATAGGGTCTTCCCATTTCCCAGACCTAGCGGACTTTCAACGATTTCGCTTTGCTCAACTCATACGCTACATCAATTCACTTCCAGGCAAACATAACCGCGAGAGATCTCATGGCTTTTGAATGGCTCAACCAACTAGAGAAGATACCTCGAGGTTCCGACTACATATGAACTTGTGATCACAGATGTATCGTCTGCCCCCCCATTTATGGTTTCCTGGGTAGAGGGCCTTGGGGAAACCCTCTCTGACCACAAATGGGAAAAAGTTTGCGTCCTGACACATAAGTGCTCCATTGCCCCGAAAAGCCAGGAGATGGCCTACAAGGTTCTTACCATGTTACCGGTTTCCGTTAGCAGGATTTTTCGAGGAGTGATCTGACCAGTTGGAGGTGCGGCAAGGAGATTGGCTCATTCCTGCATACCCGGTGGAGCTGCCAGAGAATCCAGCCTTTTTGGAGAGGTGTCTGGTCAAGTGGTTTCACACACTTACAGTTTTTGCCTCATTCTGCACTCACTGTCATTCATGAAGCGCTCTTAACGCTGTCTGTTCCCTGATTCCCTTATAATGGAAATGTACGGAAGCTCTGTCTCTCTGTCACTGGGTGGCTCAAGTGGAAGAGGTGAGAGCGGAGTGGAGGAGTTGGTTCATCTGTCTTCTGATGGAGGTGTACACGGGGTTCTGGCCGAGCTGGATATCTTTTTTGTAGTCTACAAAACTGGCTCAGCTCCTGAAATAAAGTTGATTAGCCAATCCTGGCTTTAGTCCCTTTCTCTCCTACTGTATGTGGTTCTCCTCATTTATATTTATTTCTCCTTCTCTCTCTCCCTTGCTTTCCCTTCCTCCCCGCTTCTCCTTTTGCCTTTTTTACTCTTGATTCTCTTTCTTCCTTACCTTCCCCCATGTTTCCCCTTCGCCCCCCTTTTTTTCCCAGCCATGGCCCGGGAGGGCAGTGGACTCCGTTGGTGACGATGTGAGTCGGTGGACTTGTTTTGTGTTTCCCCTCTTCTTACCCAATGTATGATATTGTTTATTATATTTGAATACAGATATCTCCATTTATTTGACTTTTCTTGCTCGTGTATGTTCTGTTATACCCTATGTTGTCGATGTGGTTGCTTCGTGTGTCTACACTTATTAGATTTTTCTTGGTCGATTATACTCTGTTTTTCCCTGTGGACAGCTATGTGATTGATTTCTCATGTCACCTTTTTGATTTTACATGTTTGATTATATGCCACATTGGCTGGTGGTTGATGATGTGGTTGATTTTACGTGACAACACTTAATTGATCTTTCTCATTTATGTGTTTTCTGTATTACCCTGTATTGTTGTACCCCTTCCGTGTCATTAAAAATAAAATATTATTTACCTAAATGTGTAATTATGTTGACATATTATACTTTGTTTGTAAAAGTAGATACATATCAAGGCTTTGTGGTACCAGCTATATAAGCTATATTATGTCATTAATTATGTGGTTAGTTTAGCCTCCCAAGGGCTGCCTTGGGTGTAGTGGTGTAAAACACTGAGTAATATCTCAGAACTGAAAATATAATACAATAGAAATGTATCCCACTTAAGTGTGATAAGGATTAATTTAACATTTGGTGTGTGTCACGAACTGGGTCCATGCTGATGACTGAAAGGACCCAGCGCGCCCAAAGATTGTGTGCAGGAGTTACGGTGCAGTAGTGGAGTTAGACAGGGCTTGGTTGCAGGGCGACCACACTCACCCAGGTGTTGAGCACCTAGGGTTGTGCAGCCACATACCAGCACCCTGACATAGCAGCAGATGTAATCCAAAAGGAAACAAAGTGAAATCCTGCAGTCACCCTGGAACAGGCATGAGACATCACACAGGACTCATGTGCGGGATGCTGCAGGCTGGGAGTATGGAAGCTAAGCAGAGAAATATAGCAGACACATAACAAGCAAGGGACAGGGAGACCAAGCACGAAACATAACCAGACAAGATATACGTGTTACTGAGCACAACAGTGAACAAGACAAGGAATAAACATAACCAGTCAAGATATACATACTACAGGGCACAACAGGGAACAAGACAGGACACCCCGCTGCCGGGGATACAGGACAGGACACCCCGCTGCCGGGGATACAGGGCAGGACACACATAAATACAGGAACTAGCCTAAGACTGTTTGATAACTATTGGAGATTCCGTCACATCTTATGGCCATAGTATGCTTAGCCCACCACTACGCCAAAGTACTCCAATGACAGTGGGTCCCAACGCTAATCCCTCCTGACAAAGATACAAAACAAACCAAACATGTAAACCAAACATGTAAACCAAACATGTAAACCAAACACATAGCACTGAGACATACCTGTAGACTGCAGACTGAGACAAACAGAACACACGGGAGGAGCACACCTTATAAAGGAAACAGAGATGAAGCAAAGAGCTGAAGCAGAAGCAAGGAATGGAAGATCAGAACAGAGCAAAAGGAAATCCAGGAATGGATCGAAGCAAAACAGGGAAATTGAAACAAGAGCGAGATATGCAGCTCCGCAGCCTGGGAAGGAGCTGCTAACCGCACCCGATTTGTTCCTCGTCTGCAGGGCGGCCTGGGTGTCCACCATATTGAGTCATACCACAAAGCTTGCATCCTTTCGCAGACTCTATGTGCTCCGGACGGTTCCAGTACCCCTTAAGTACCAGGCTGGTTTTTTTTGTCCCCTTTGTGACCAAGGCTGTTATAACACTTTTGTGGTGCTTGTGTTTAGTGGTAATTTTCTCCTCACCCATTTAGTGTACCCACACAAGTTATATATTGCTTTTTTCAGGACAAGACGGGCTTTCTTCAAATACCATTTTTTTTCCAGTAAAAGTTTTTATACATCAGATCCTTGATACAAAGGAGAAGACAACCGTCACGCAGGGCGGTGTGCAATCTCTGAGTACAGCTGAATGAGACATGAGGCGACATTTCTGAACAACGCAAGGTTGAGGACTCCAAGAAGGCCGTGAATGCATAGTCATGTAATAAGAGAGCAAGGATGATGACAATGGTCAATGGAGACTCAACCAGCAGAGCCGGATCGGAAAAAAAAATTTTTGTGGACAGCTCCACCACATGTGACGCATGGAGCCTGTTTGGCCACAGACCCTCCAGCAAAGCCTAAAATGGTTGTCCCACATATGTGAGAGACGGACCAGGGTAAGGTACCAGCGGCAGCTGAGATTTTTCTGGAGTTCTAAATGGTTAGTGCAGTGGGTTACACCCCTCACCGCCTCCTTCGCCTCTAGCCACAATTCCAGCGGGAGCTCTGTATGGAGCTCCCTCTCCCAGGCCAGCATATGAGGTAGCTTGTGAGTGGAGAAGCGGGCGATTAAGAGGGAGTACCAGGTGGAGATAGCCCTCGGAAATCTTGGGACCAAGTTGTACAATGAGAATAGCTGCCTGGGAGCCAGGGAGGAGTGACACATGAGAGAGGGCAGCGAACGGAGTAAGTGGCGAATTTGGAGATATTTAAAGAAGTCATTGCGTGGAACGCCGTGTGTGGAATTGACA
Source organism: Spea bombifrons (assembly GCF_027358695.1). Taxonomy (NCBI): domain Eukaryota; kingdom Metazoa; phylum Chordata; class Amphibia; order Anura; family Pelobatidae; genus Spea; species Spea bombifrons. Next base: position 52,851,317 of record NC_071088.1, on the reverse strand, counting down.
CTCTCTTAATGATCTTAACATTGCGGACGTCTGGGGTACAGTCAGGCGTGACATTACCAGATGGCGAGGATTCGAACTGTCGTGGCTAGGCAGGGTGAATACTTTGAAAATGACGGCTCTTCCCAAACTGCTCTATATGCGCCGGACTGTTCCGGTGAACCCCCCCCCCTAGGTCTTCTAAACACTATCCAGAGTTTTTTTTATCTCTTTTACCTATGTTAGAAGCAGATCTAGAATTGCTAACCGCACCCGATTTGTTCCTCGTCTGCAGGGCTAAAGAGTCGTGAAGATCAGGTGTAAGGGAAGGTAAGTGCGTGGAGGCAAGGTAAGTGTGGATGTCATCTTGTGTTGGTTGAGGGATGGAGGTGTCGTGTTTAAGATTATATAATTTGGAGTAGTAGTTGGCGAAGGTCTCTACCATTTGGTTCCGTATGTCCTGGCCAGTGTGATCCTTAATGTAAGACGGGCAGGAAAGTGATGGCCGAGCTTCTTAGCCAAGAGGGAGTCGGCTTTGTTGCCTTTCGCATACAATTTCTGTTTGAGCTTCAGCAGCATATAAGCCGTGGAGCGGGCATTCATTTCTGACAATTGAAGTTTAATGCATTTAATGTTGTGCAGGAGGGAGTCAGTAAGGTGTTTTTTTGTGAAAGGATTCACTGTCATGGAGCTTAAGAAGTAAGGAAGTTTTAGATTCAACAGATTGCTTTTTGAGATGGGATGCTAGGCTGATGAGTCTACCACGTATGACCGCCTTATGGGCATTCCAGAGAATGTCTATGGGAGTTCCTTGGGTTTGATTATCATGGAAGTAGTTTGTGAGGTGTGTCTGTATTTGTTCCCTGTGGGTCTGGTTGAGCAGGAGGCTGTCATTAAGACGCCAGCTACCTTTCCCAGATATAGGATGACAGAGCCTCAAGGAGAGTAGGAGCGGGCGTGGTCAGACCAAGAAATCATCCCTATCGAGCATGACTTGGCTGATTGTAGAGTGAATTTATTAAGAAGGACATAGTCTATGCAGGAGTATGATGTGTGAGGGGCAGAGAAATAAGTGTAGTACCGTTCAGAGTGGTGCAGTACCCTCCAAGCGTCGAATAATTGGTGAGAGTGTATCAGAGAAGACATGGTGGAGCCGAGTGTGTGGGTGCGGGAGTCGTGAGGGATCTGCCTGCGAGTGGAGCTGTCCAGGAGAGGCTTTAGAGCGGCGTTCAAGTCTCCACATAGGATGACCTGCCCTTGTTTGAGTTTAGTTAAAAATGAACTGAAAAAATGGAGTTTGGGAGGTGTTGGGAGCATAAAAAGAGGCAATGGTGTAACATACTGAGTTAATTTTGCATACTAATATGAGGTAGCGTCCCTGCGGGCCAGGGCATTTACGTAGTAAAGAAAATGAGAGGACATTTGATAGGAGAATCGAGGCTCCCGCTCGCTTAGTGGCGGCCATGGAATGAAATTGCCAAGTGAAGTGTTTAGAAAACAAATTAACTTTGCTTGTGTTTTTTAAATGCGTTTCTTGAACACAGATAATATTAGCTTTATGGGTCTTGGCTTTGTCCCATAAGGAGTGTCTTTTTTGGGGAGTATTGAGGCCCTTAGCATTAATAGAGAGTATGTTTAGGTCAGTCATTGGTAGAGATTGGAGGGGATTGTAGGGAAGAAAAGACCCGCAGGGGAGCCGAGCCCCAAACAATAAGTATTAAAGAAAATACAGTAGACTGCACCCGACCAGCTAGGTTACAACGGCGCATTGTGAGGCATTCCATGGTAATAACAGTACATAGAAAAATCATAAACGAAGGGAGAAAAAAACAAAGATGCATAACCAGGACGAGTTGTCCAACCGATTGGAAGGGAGAATGTGCTAAAGATGTAGATAGAACTAGGGGGGGTGGAAGGGTAGAGCAGTGGAAGACCCATCCAGAAGGAGTCCGCACAGCCTGCAAGGTACGGGGCTGTGTGTGGAATGTAAACTTAGTAGGAATGTAAGAGTGTAGGCGAATGAGTGTGGAATGCTATAGGCCAGTGCAGACCAAACCCAGGATGCAGAGGCACTTGTCATGTAGGTGGTGATGGCGAGGAATATTAAACGACAGGCTGGTCTGCAATAGAATGTGGGGTGTGAATGCAAGTATTGAAATGTTCGAATACTGAAAAAAGAACATTAACAAGAATAACGTTTGTAAGTGTTGGTCGCAGACCAAGATTTCAAGGGGAGACCCAACATGTTTCAGCAGCGATACAGATTACCGTTCGAGAGGGCGGGCTTTCGTAGACCAGTCCCGTTTCAGTTTCTTCTGTGGGGAGATTCTCTCTGGTCCACGGTCGGTTCGATCCCCCATTTCTGTAAAAGAGCCATGCCGTCCTCCGGGGTGTGCAGGATCGTCGATCCTGGGTGTGCAGGATTTGTCTTACCTCGATAAGACAAATATGGTAGCCCCATCTGTAGGGGATCTGCCAGGAGCGCAAGAGGCTTGTCACCAGGGCGAAGGAGCGCCGGGGCTGGAGGGTGAGTTGGGAGAGGTCCGTGAGTAGCATGATGTTTTGAAAACGGGAAGGCAGATGGTTTGCATCTGGCTGTCTGCATAATCTTGTCCTTGGTATCATAAAAGTGTGCTCTGGTCAAGACGTCTCGAGGGAGTTTTAAGGAAAGTGCCTTAGGCCTAGAAGCGTGGTGGCGTATGTCAGCATTATTACCTTCGCCCAGAAGATGCTTGAAGAGGTCCATAACAAAATCCGGTAAGGCGTCTTGGCCTATGTCCTCCGGGATGCCCCTCAGGAGAATATAATTTCGGCGTGAGCGGTCTTCCAAGTCCATCACTTTCTATTGGAGATGAGCTAGCTCTGATTTGAGTGTGGTGTGGTCGTCCGCGAGGATGTTGTGAGCATCAGTGAATTCTTCCATGCGTCTCTCCAAATGGTCTGTGCGGTGACCCAGGCCATCAAGGTTCCGGCAAATAGAATTCACAATTTACTGAATGCCCTGGCAGAGCTGTTCTCGCATTTCGCGTAAGAGCGATTTCATGGTCTGCGGGGTGAGTGCGTGTGTCCTGGTCTGGTTCGTTGTGCGGGACATCTATTGGCGTTGGAGGTCTGGAGCGTGAGATCAAGGCTGGGCCTGTGGAAGCGTCAGAGTCCTCCTCTAGATCACGAAGTAGGCCCAATTCGCGGGAGGAGTGCTTCGTGCGAAGTTTGGGTTCGAAAAAATTGAGCATTTTTGCAGATTTTTTCGAGCAATGTCCTGACATGTGCATGGAGCAACAGGGATGAGTTATTAGGGCAGAATCAGCCACCGATGAGTGCGGATGGAATACAGTGAGGCTGGGTAAGCGCGGAGCTCCTTCACCTAACATCTGCTCAGATCGCCATCCAGGCCATGCCCCCCCCCCATTTTTTTAATCATATCATATTATTTCCTATAAAAAAAATAATAAAATATGATGAAAAAAAAACACATTTTCTCACTTTTATTTGAAAAATCTTTTACTCATCCAAAAAAAAGTTAATGAAAAAGCCTGCTTAATAGATTCTACTATTTGTCCTGAGTATAGAAATACCCAATGTTTTTTTTGCTTTTTTCTGCAAGTTATTGGGCAAGAAGTACAAGTACCGTTTTGCTATTTCAAAACCATTTTTTTCCAAATCTGGTCATTCTGCCCCATGTGCTATTTCAGGTATCTTTGAAGTAGGCTAATGCAATTCACGCCCATCAAACCATATATTTCTGAAGCTAGACACAATAAGGTAATTCAAATGCTGGTATTTTAACCCTTTCCATGCACTAATTCTACTACCACCCTTTGTCAGTCTTTGTGGTAGTAATTTTTGTGTTTGTATCATACAAATTGTACTTCAGGTATGGATGAACAGCTCCTTGTATATGTCACTGTGAAATAACACCACAATATGGGTTCAGCAACGAAAATGTAATGTAAAAGAAAATGTGATTCATTCATCAGACCACTCCACCTTCTTCCTTACTCCGTGGTCTAGTTCTTATGCTCACGGTGCTTTCGGCAATGGATAAGGGTCTGCATGGGCACCTTGACTGGTCTTTTGCTCCACAACAGTTCGGTTACACAACAAACTACAATGCACTGTGTGTTTACTGTTTTTCCTTCCTTGGACAACTTTTGATAGGTACTGACCACTGCAGACCAGAAACACCCCACAAGAGATACAGTTTTGGAGATGCTCTGACCCAGTCATCTAGCCAACACAATTTGGCCCTTGTCAATTTGGCATTTTTCATGCTTCTAACACATCGACTTTGAGGAAGAAATGTTGACTTGCTGTCTAATATATCCCACCCACTGACAGGTACCATGACAATAAGACAACAGTGTTATTCACTTTACCTGACAGTAGTCATAATGATTGATCGGTGAATATTTATTCTGGGTTTATGGGTTTTTGCAAAAATGTCATTAACTTAAGTTAATCCTTATAAAGCCAGCAGAATGTAGGGAAGGCAGCCAGTAACATTCTAAATCATTTACACAAAAAGAGGCCTATTCAATATAAAAAAACAACAACAAAAACTTTGAATAAAAATTTTATGGTTTTAGTTTTATCACAAATTTGACAGTTCCCCTTATAAACACAAAATACATTTATAACATTTTTGTATAAAACTGAAAAGCTATGTTTGATGAAAAAATCTTTCATGGGATCAAGGTCCTTTTACGAAACACACAATGTGAAACACTTTTTCACTGCATCCCTGTTGGTGGAAAAAAATATATGGGTTATAATAAACAAATGAGATAAATGAAAACAGAATATATGAACCCCAAGCAACGAAACAAATGAGTAAGAGAATGGTCCCTGCAGTCTTTAGGAGGACCACGCCTAAATTAATTCAATAGAAACAGAAGAAGCTATTTGTTATGACTAAGCATGAAGGTGCAAAACATGTCAAGCTATTCTACTTGTTCTTATGCTGTATGCTTATACACTTAATGTGGAAATTTGTCTGATATCCGTGGACTTCTGTGATATTACCGTATTGGCCTGAATATAGGCCACACTCCCCGCCGCTTTAGGTCTGGTGCAGTTCGCGATACGCCTGATGCCCAGGACATGCAGTTCCGGGCGCCAGGCGGCAGTTTATTTTTGCAGGGGACCTGGATCCTCCTCTCTGGCAGCCGTGGATGTCTGCACAGACCTCTGCTGCCGGAACTTACGCCTGAGCTTCTATTTTTTACTGACAGGGCAATTCGCTCTTCTGCATGTGATTTGGCAGATCTTATAACTTTCTTTGCCTCTTGGCAGTCTTTAGGAGGACCACGCCTAAATTAATTCAATAGAAACAGAAGAAGCTATTTGTTATGACTAAGCATGAAGGTGCAATTTGCTCTTCTGCATGTGATTTGGCAGATCTTATAACTTTCTTCTATTTTTTACTGACAGGGCAATTCGCTCTTCTGCATGTGATTTGGCAGATCTTATAACTTTCTTTGCCTCTTGGCAGTCTTTAGGAGGACCACGCCTAAATTAATTCAATAGAAACAGAAGAAGCTATTTGTTATGACTAAGCATGAAGGTGCAATTCGCTCTTCTGCATGTGATTTGGCAGATCTTATAACTTTCTTTGCCTCTTGGCAGTCTTTAGGAGGACCACGCCTAAATTAATTCAATAGAAACAGAAGAAGCTATTTGTTATGACTAAGCATGAAGGTGCAAAACATGTCAAGCTATTCTACTTGTTCTTATGCTGTATGCTTATACACTTAATGTGGAAATTTGTCTGATATCCGTGGACTTCTGTGATATTACCGTATTGGCCTGAATATAGGCCACACTCCCCCCCACTTTAGGTCTGGTGCAGTTCGCGATACGCCTGATGCCCAGGACATGCAGTTCCGGGCGCCAGGTGGCAGTTTATTTTTGCAGGGGACCTGGATCCTCCTCTCTGGCAGCCGTGGATGTCTGCGCAGACCTCTTCTGCCGGAACTTACGCCAGAGCTTCTATGGTGGACATAACCTTCCGGTGCTCCACCAGAAAAGTCACGGCGGAAGTGCCGGCAGCGGAGCTTGTCTATGTGCATCACCGCAGCCGGTGAACGTCTGCATGTCCACCAACCGGCCCCGCTTCACACCAGGTAGTCTGGGGAGCATTGGTAAGTCGGGGGTGGCACTTCTAGGAAGCAGAGTGGCACTTCTAGGGGGCATAAAGCATATCTGGAGGCAGGTGGGCATTTCTAATGGGCAAGTGGGCATTTCTAGGTGGCATAAAGCACATCTGGGGAGTCAGAGTGGCATATCTGGGTAAAGCATATCATATGTTATAAAGCATATTAGGGGCAGGGTGGCATATCTATAAGTAAGGTGAATTATGAATTAAGGGGATGACCTTAAAATGGCTATTGGTTTTCTGTTTGTATATAACATATGCTGACTAACAGATACCATAAATGTTAAAATACATGTATTCCTGTTCATTAAATAAAATATTGTTTTACCATTCCACTAATGTGCATTTTTTCTTTAAAAATATTTTTTCTTTAGGCTAGGTTTCCACTTGTTTTTTTTTGCTAAAAACGCCCATAAAAACGCCAATAGCGCCACCTGGTGTTTTTTTAGTGAAAAAACACTGCAGCCAGATGTTAGCTGTTCTTCAATAGGAAATCGCAAAATGCCATTTCCACTTGGCGTTTTTCTGTTTGGCGTTTTTTCAGTCCTCTTTGGCGTTTTTCTGCTTTTTTGGGCTCTGTGGCAGTGTTTCAAAATCGCAGCATGTTGACACTATGGCGTTTTTTGCAAGGAAATCTTGGCGTTTTTCTCCAATAGAAGTCTATGGGAGAGAAAAAACGCCATGAAAAAGCCATGTGGGTTTATTGCCTTGGCATTTTTTATGGCGTTTTTTCCACAGTTACAATGCAGAGGATGGACCCAGTATCTGTGTGTCCTACGAGAAATAGGCTGAAAACAAACAGTTTCACACAAAACAAAGTCCTGGACTGGTTCATATTGAATTTTACACCATTTGGAACAAACATGCCATTACAAACAAACATACCCGACGCATCAACTGGATCCTGCGTGCCAAAAGCAACAGCAAACAATTTGCACCATCATTTGGGGCCAATCTTCCCAGAGGAGCAGACATTCGAAATAAAGCATGCCTTACAAACCACAGAAAAGAGACAAAAGGGTCTACCAAGTAAATGACATCAGGAGAGGGCAGATACTTGCCATTTATCCTAATCCCTTTTAGCTGGGTGAAACTTCTAACTTGTAAAGGCTGGAAAAACTGCCTAAGGTCAAAAAAAGCAATTTCCACAGAAAGGCTAAAACGCCAGAAAAAACTCCAGAAAAAACGCCAAAACGCAGGTAAATGCAGTGGCAGTTTTCTTGGCGTTTTTCCTGGCGTTTTTCATCAAGAAAAAAACGCAGGACAAAAACCCAAGTGGAAACCTAGCCTTAAAATAGCACCAAACTTTAAGGGTGCGGCCTATATTCGAGCCAATACGGTATTTACCTTCTGTTTCTTCTGAATATGATCGATATAGCAAAGAAAAAAGTTTAATAAAGAAGAATATCTTCTCCAGGTCTTTTATTAAAAAAAGGCCTGGCTGCTGCGACAATATTCCGCTTCCATGGCTGGCTCACAGCATGTTTCCAAGTCTAACTCCCTAATGCTTGCCTGTTTGTGCAATGCAGGTTCTGTTAAAAAAACAAGGGTATCAGTGGTAGTCTATCCCCTCCAAGACAATGTCCCTTAAGACAAGAAGAACCCCAAGGCTGCCTTCTACATGCTTCACTAGACAGGCTTTAAGTACTGTTGGGGCTTCCCTTTTTCTTTAATGGCTCATAATAGAAACCTCACCGCTACTATATATGGCACACTGTATGTAACCGTATATAATTACGCCATTTACTGTATTGTTCTTTCTACCAAGGGGTCAAGAGCCCCATCTATTATGCTTGCTACTGCCCACATTTTAAGTGAAAAGACAGGTGGGGAGATCTTGATGCTTGGTCCTGCTCTGAAAATGGGTCCTATTATCTTCCATAAACACACTCTATATAACCTTGAGGAACTACCCTACTCTTAAGGGTAAATAAGGGCCCAAGTCGGCAGTAACTGTTTCTCACGTTATTAGGTGTTGTGTTATACACCACTAAAAGTTGTTCATCTTGAAGGAACATGTTTCCTGCTTTTACTTTGATGCTAGAAGGGCCTTTGAGGGGGTTAGTTGGCTGTGTCTGGTGTCAGTATGGCTATGGTTGGCAAATGTTTCAGTGGATAAGGGTGATACATCCAAATTCTTTTGCCAGAGTTCAGATTAACAGAGCTTGAAGCAGCCAGTGGGAGGAAGGGGTTCCCAGTTAAATTACTGCACCCATGAACAGGGTTGTGAAGACTGTAAGTATCTTGTGTGCAAGCAGATGTGTTCGGTCAAACACATCTCCTGCATGAAGAAAAAAAATAAGGGGCAAGGAAAAGGGGGGATTCTGCATTTACAAGGGCAACATCACAAAAATCTAAAGTGACCACAAAGCTGTCAAGTGCATAAGATGGCTGGACTGTCTCATGATGATTAGGGGAGAGTCTAATATAGCATTTTGTGGATACATTCATAAAAGAGAGGTTAATTTTTCCTGTTGATTTCAGCCACCACTGATGGAACATTCAAGTGTAATACACAGTATGACCAAACGTATACGGATATCTATCACACCTATATGAGCTTGTTGGACATCCAACTCCAAAAATATGGTCACTAGTATGAAGCTGTCCCCCTCCATTGTTGTAGCTAAATGCAGCTAAATGCAGCTAAATGCAGCTAAATGCAGTTCTGGGATTTTCCATAAGATTTTGGAGTGGGAATATGTCCAATTTGTGAGGTGAGCCACTGATGTTGGAGATGGCCAGGCTTGCATATGCATTCCAATTTTTTCCGCTCAACTTCATCCACACCGAACTCATAAAACCATGTCTTTACTGATCTTGCTTGTGCACAGGTGCAAAGTTATGCTGGAAACGGAAAGGACCATCCCCAAATGGCAAAGTTGAAGGCACACAATTGTCTAAAATATATTTGTATGCTGTAACATTAACATTACCCTTCACTGGAATGAACCTAGCCCAAACCATTATCCCTCCTACTTTGGTAGGTAGCGTTCTCCTAGCATCCGCCAAACACAGATTCTTCCAGATAGTGAAGAATGATCCATCACTACACAGAACACATGGTGTGTTTTACACCACTCCAGTCAACACTCTGTTGTGTATAGTGATGTTCGGCTCGTGAACAGCTACACAGCCATGGAAACCCATTTCATGAAGCTCCCGACCCACAGTGTTACTTTCAGAGGCAGTTTGGAACTAAGTAGGGAGTGATGCTACACACGACAGGCAATTTTTATATGTTCACCACTTTTGGTATAAGCTCTTGGATCACGATTTGGCTTTGTTTGCGTGATCTATAAAATTAGGCAGAAAGAGGCAAAGAAAGTTATAAGATCTGCCAAATCACATGCAGAAGAGCGAATTGCCCTGTCAGTAAAAAATGGAGATAAATCTTTTTTTAGATATATAAATGAGAAAAGGAAAGTGAAACAAGGATTAGTTAGATTAAAAACAAAAGGAATGTATGTAGAAGAGGATAAAGGTCTAGCTGACTGCCTCAATGAATATTTCTGTTCAGTTTTTACAAATGAAAATGAGGGAATGGGACCTCAGTTAGGAAAAAAGACTGAATCATTTGAAATATGTGAGTTTATCGAGGCGGAGGTTCTACTTCAGTTGTCTAAGGTAAAGACAAGTAAGTCAATGGGGCCTGATGGGATACACCCCAAGTTATTAAAAGAGCTTGGGGGTGTACTACCAAAACTGTTAACTATTTATTTAACGAATCATTGGTAACGGGAGTTGTCCCTGGGGATTGGAAAGTAGCGAATGTTGTGCCCATTCACAAAAAAGGCAGTAGGGAGGAGTCGAGCAACTACAGACCAGTTAGTCTTACATCTGTAGTGGGTAAATGAATGGAAACAATGTTAACCCCTTCGAGACAAAGGCTGATTTTACTTTTTGTACCCTTTGTGACAATGGCCTTTTTAACATTTCTGCGCTGCTTGTGTTTAGCTGTAATTTTCTTCTTTCCCGTTTACTGAACCCACACACATTAGATATTGTTTTTTTCGGGACAAGAAGGGCTTTCTTTAGATGACATTGTTTTGATTGTATCATATTATTTACTATTAAAAAAATTATAAAATATGGTGAAAAATTTAGAAAAAAATGACTGTTTCTAACTTTTAGTTGAAAAATCTTTTACTCATCTATAAAAGGTAATGAAAAAACCTGCTAAATAGATTCTACTATTTGTCCTGAGTTTAGAAATACCCAATGTTTTTATGTTTTTTTGCTTTTTTCTACCCATTATGGGGCAATAAGTACAGGTAGCGTTTTGCTATTTCAAAGCCATTTTTTCCAAATCTGGTAATTCTTCCCCCCTTGTGCCATTTCGGGTATCTTTGAACCCGGCCAATGCAATTTACCCCATCAAGTCATATATTTTTGAAAACTAGACACCCCAGGGTATTCCAAATGCTAGTATTTTAACTCTTTCCATGCACCATATCTACCACCAGTCTTTGTCAAACTTTATGGTAGTCATTTTTTTGCATTTGTTTTGTCATACACATTTTACTTCAGGTATGAATTAAAATGTTCTCGTTTATGTCACTATCACAAAACACCCCAATATGTGTTCAGCAACATCTCCTGAGCGCAGCGATACCCCACATGAATGATTTTGCCTGGCTGTTTGGGGGCAAAAGGGCCACATTTGGGGCATGCGCATTTTTCAATGTTGAACTTTGGCATTTGGGGATCCACTGCCCATGCCCTATTTGGTACATCTTTGAGCCGGGCCATTTCAGTGTGCCCAATAAACCCATATATTTTTGAAAACTAGACACCCCAGGGTATTTCAAATGCTAGTATTTTAACTCTTTCCATGCACCATATCTACCACCAGTCTTTGTCAAACTTTGTGGTAGTCATTTTTTTGCATTTGGTTTTCCACACACATTTTAATTCAGGTATGAATTAAAATGTTCTCGTATATGTCACTATCACAAAACACCCCAATATGTGTTCAGCAACATCTCCTGAGTACAGAGATACCTCACATGAATGATTTTGCCTGGCTGTTTTGGGGCAAAAGGGCCACATTTGGGGCATGCGCTTTTTTCAATGTTGAACTTTGGCATTTGGATCCACTGCCCATGCCCTATTTGGTACATCTTTGAGCCAGGCCATTTCAGTGTGCCCAACAAAACCATATATTTTTCAAAACTAGACACCACAGGGTATTTTAAATGCTGGTATTTTAACTCTTTGCATGCACACATTTTACCACCAGCATTTTTTCAAAGTTTGCAGTAATATTTTTGTGTGTGTATTTTTCCCCCACACACCTACTTTATGTATGAATTTACAGCTCCTGGTATATGCCGCTGTCACACGACACCCCATAATGTGTTCAGCAACATCTCCTGAGTGCAGTGATACCCCACATGCATGGGTGTGTCATTTTTTGGGGGAACTAAAAGGCCACATTTGGTACGTGTGCATTTTTCTAATTGGAAATTAGATGTGTGGCCATCCTTCCCCCCGTGTTAATTGGGACGTTGTTGAACCTGGCCCATTCAATTTACCCCATCAAATCATACATTTTTTAAAAGTAGACACCCCACGGGCATTTAATATGCCAGTATTTTAACTCTTTCCATGCGAGAATTGTTTTAAGCTAATATGCTAACTTTAGGACTTGCTCACAAAAATATATTTTTTATATATATATATTTTTTTTTTATTATTTTTTTTAAAAAAAATTTTAACATTTTTTTTCAACTTGGAGGTTCCCCTGATAGTGACATCAGTGGGAAATGATTTTTACATTTTACTGTTTTTTTACTATTTTTTTCTAATTATTATTAATTTTATTTTATTTTTTAATTTATTTTTACTAATCACACTGTGATTAGAAAGCTGGGCTCCATTGACTTGCATGGTGAATGCAGTACCTGTATTCAACCTGCAAGTGGAGCCAAAGTTCTCTAGATGGTCTGGACCATCTAGCTAAATTTTAAAATTTGTTGGTTCCTGTTACAGGACGGCGGCCATCTTCCTTGATGGCGAAGATTGCCGGTAGCTGCGGCTGTGACCGCTCTCCGGAGCGGTCACAGCCCATCAAAAGGTTAGTGTTTGGTGTCGCTGGATGCCTCCTGATCGAGGCATTCCAGCGACACCATTTAAGTTTAGGAGGCGATCGTCGATCGCCTCCTAAACGCTTTTAAAACGGGCGTCCGCCGCCATACAAAGTATGGCGGATGTTGACGCCCCGTGGAGGGGCCAGAGATGGCCCCTTCGTGCCGATCGCGGCGTTGCTGAATGCCTCGAGGTCGAGGCATTCAGCAACGCTTTTTGGGTGCAGAAAGCGATAGTAGATCGCTTTCTGCACCCGTTTAAAGACGTGCCGGTCCTGGCACGTCAATTGTCGTAAAGCACATGCTTTTCCGTGCCGTGCCAGGACCGGCAATTGTCATTAAGGGGTTAAAGGAAAGGATTGTGGAACATCTGAAGTCACATGGGTTTCAAGATCAAAAACAACATGAGTTTTCCTCAGGAAGATCATGCCAAATGAATCTTATTGATTTTTTTGATTGGGTGACTAAACTAATTGATCAAGGTGGTGCAGTAGACATTGAGTATCAGGATTTCAGTAAGGCCTTTGACACTGTGCCACATACAAGACTTATAAATAAACTGCAATCTCTGAGTTTAGATCCCAATGTTGTTGAATGGATTAAGGAGTGGCTGAGTGACAGACAAAAGAGGGTTGTAGTCAATGGCGTATATTCAGAACAAGGTCTTGTAACCAGTGGGATACCTCAGGGGTCTGTACTTGGACCCATTCTCTTTAATATTTTTATTAGTGATATTGCAGATGGTCTTGATGGAAAGGTATGTCTGTTTGCTGATGACACAAAAATTTGCAACAAGGTTGATGTTCCTGGAGGGAGAAGCCAAATGGCAAATGATTTGGGTAAACTGGAAAAATGGTCAGAGCTGTGGCAATTGGCATTTAATGTGGATAAATGCAAAGTAATGCACCTGGGGCATAAAAACCCAAGGGCAGAGTATAGAATATTTGATACTGTCCTAACCTCAACATGTGAGGAAAGGGATTTAGGGGTAATTATTTCTGAGGATTTAAAGGTAGGCAGACAATGCAGCAGGTAATGCTAGCAGAATGCTTGGTTGTATAACGAGAGGTATTAGCAGTAGAAAGAGGGAAGTGCTCATGTCGTTGTATAGATCACTGGTGAGACCTCACTTGGGGTATTGTGTACAGTACTGGAGACTGTATCTCCAGAAGGATATAGATATGTTGGAGAAAGTTCAGAGAAGGGCTACTAAAATGGTTTATGGATTAGAGGATAAACCTTACCAAGACAGGTTAAAGGATCTTGGAAGAAAGACGTGACGGGGGGATATGATGGAAACATTTAAATACTTAAAGGGAATCAACAATATAAAGGAAGATAATTTATTTAAAAGGAGAAATACTACCACAACAAGAGGACATAGTCATAAGCTAGAGGGGCAAAGGTGTAATGGTAACATCAGAAAATATTACTTTACGAAAAGGGTAGTGGACGCATTGGAATAGCCTTCCAGCAGAAGTGGTAGATGTTAATACAGTAAAGGCATTTAAGCAAGCATGGGATAGGCATAAGGCCAAGCTAGATATAGGATAAGGGCAGGTACTAAAGGAAAGTACTCAGAGGTTGGGCAGACTGGATGGGCCTACTGGTTCTTATCTGCTGTCACTTTCTATGTTTCTATTACAATAAAAAGTAATTTTGCACTTGCAATTTTGAGTATTGAACCCAGAAGGTGCAGGGCGAACATTTTTACCAAGCTAGAACAGGTAGACCAGCTCATGGACTAGTTTGCGTTATCCCTCCAGACCTTGTTGCTCCGTACAGCACATCTGGTTCCACCATCTTAGCTACTTATGGCACAGGCTGCCCCTATAACTGCTTCCTCTCCGTCCACCACTGGTGACTCAATGTTGTTTCCCCAGCTTTATGGGAGGTGACCCTAATCAGATCAGACGTTTCCTGGACCAGGTCAGTAACTGGCACTCACGTAAAACCACAAGAAAGAGAAGAGATACAAATTGATAGTACAGACTGCAACAATGTGGATACTGACCTGGTCCAGGAAACGTCTGTTTGTAACCACAAAAATCTTTCAATTCACTCACGCAAATTAGCATGTTTTCAGGCCTTTTTCATTTCCTTTCAAAGTTTCTAGATGGAAAACAATCAAAAGGGACACAATAGTGTAGTAAACCAGCTTAATAAATGTTTGAAAAATAAAGATTCCACTCACACAACTGGTGGCACATCAATCAAATGTGCTAATCACGTCTTATGCTCCGGGGTGGCTGTTAGCTTCACCAGTGTATATTGCCTGCTGTTTCATCTGAAGTTTCCACGATGTCTTCAGTAAATTAAGGTAAGTAACCCAATTTCCTTTTTATAAAATTATGTTTAAGTATGGGATAATATCCCATTGAATTAAAAAATGATAAACGGTAATAAAAAGCAATAAAAGTCTGTATAAAAGTTTGTCTTGAAAGTCCTCTACGTGATTCGCCTAGACAGTGGCGTCATCAGGAGGTATCAATCATTGATCGTTTCACTCCAATTCTCTTCTTTTATACTTCCTCAGGTTGCCAGAGAGGTTACTGGGTTCACTTCCGTGTATCCCCCGATGACGTCGTCCTGGCAGGTGAGTTGTTTTTTGTTGTGGGTATGTCAAAACGGATCGTCAAAACTAAAAGACCATTTTCTCTTCCTTTCAGCTGTTTCCTTTGGAGGAGCCGTCCATGCCGTCCGAACATCAGACCGTCACTCCGTGACAGAGAAATATAAAGAAAAAACTTTTCTTAGATCAGATAATGGTTTGAGGGGGTGTTTTTTGTAGCATTGCGGTACAAATCTGTGTTAGTTTATTTCTGTAAAAAGTACCGATCCGTTAATATACTTTGTGTTGTGTGCAAATTCCATCTTTGTACCATCTTAAATGGTAAAAACGACGATATACAATTGTATATACTTCAACAGAAGTAAAAATAATGATTTAATAAAAAATGCGTGAATTGATAAAATATAAAATTTTCAATGTGTACATATAAGCCAATTTATTTCTACGTGACTGAAGGAATTAATAAAATACTGCATCAATCTGTAAATAAGTGTGGTGTTCTTCGTTTGTATATATTGTGACAGTCATGTAGGATTGGTGGTAGAAGGGAGGTATGTTTCTCCTAGATTCCTTTCCTATGTGGAGTAACACCTGAGACTTCCACCTGCTCGGTGATTAATTAAGTGAATTAGAGGGTGGATATAAAAGGGAAGCCAGGAGGGCAGGTATCTCTCTCTGACTGAGGACACAGAAAGCCTGTCTGTGGAAGAGACCTGTGAGTAAAGGTTGCTGGACATATTATGTTATGTTAAGTTGGCAGAGAGAAGCTCTCCAGCTGGTAGTGAGGGACATCCTATGTATAGTAAGTGCCGGACAGGCAAGGTGTTTCTTTTGTTACTGTTATATTTCTTTTGTCCCTGCAACCTTTCTAATAAACCTGACCCTGTGTCAGATTGCACGAATTTACTGCTGTGTGCCTGGTTTGAATGAAGACAGCGCTTGTCCCTTGACCTCAGCGAGGGGCGATCCCAGACCTACCTCACAATTGGTGGAGAATGCGGGCACGTCACTAGACGCAACCGGTGGCTGTTAAGATTGCGGAGCAATACCGTGGAGACGTTGCCGGGGTGACGCAACACATTTAAGTGTCATAAAATGGATGACGTGGTGACTGCCTTGGTGCGATCGGCTTCTGCTCAGCTGGAGGCTACCAGTGAGCAACAGCGCACAAATATACACTTGCAGGAAGCAAACCGCCTGTTGGCAGCCCAGCTGGTTGCATTAACCGAGGCCACAAACAAGGACCGCCAGACGCTGCAGGAGGTGGTGCAGGGCCTGGCAAATCTGCCAAACACGCAACCAGAATCCCCGCACAGGGTTATCCCTGTGGGCCACTATTTGCAAAAGATGACCCCAGCGGATGATGTGGAGGCGTTCCTCGCAACGTTTGAAAGGATAGCTATGCAAGAAGCGTGGCCCAGGGCACGTTGGGCAGGCTTGGTGGCCCCATTCCTTGTAGGGGAAGCACAAAAGGCTTATTTTGATCTTGACCCGGAGGCAGCCAAAGACTTTGATAAACTCAAAGCAGAGATCCTTGCTCGTTTGGGTGTCACTTTAGCTGTCAGAGCTCAGAGAGTACACCAGTGGGCATACAATATGGAGAAGCCGCCGCGTTCCCAGATGTTTGACCTCGTCCATCTGACCAGGAAGTGGCTACAACCAGATGTTTTATCAGCAACTGAGGTGGTGCAACGTGTCGTCATGGACCGATACCTAAGGGCTCTACCCCCAGCATTAAGAAAGTGGGTAAGCCATGGAGATCCTAAAACAGCAGACCAGCTTGTGGATCTTGTGGAACGGTATTCTGCTGCTGGCGAGCTGTTGTGTGGCACCCAGCGCTCAACCGTCCGGATGGCAAGAGTTCCTGGTAAGACTGTTCTGGGGTTTATGGGAGCTGGGAAGAATGTAAAGACTTTCCGTGATAAGGATGAGACTGTGGGCTCAGGAAAACCTAACCTGCAGGATTATGGACAAAGCAGAGATATAAGATGTTTTCGTTGCCATGAGTTGGGTCATATTGCTATGAACTGTCCTGGGACTGTTGAACCTATGCAGTGTGATGCAGCCTTTTTGAAGAAACGTATGTCTATGTTTGCTCAAGTAGTGTGTACTGCTATCAGCTCAGAAGGTTCTAACAGACACCTGTGTGAGCTGACAGTGGATGATAAAAAGGTGGTGGCTTTGTTAGACTCCGGGAGTGTAGTAAGTCTAATAAAGGCCAGCCTCATAGGTTCTTCTAACAGGCAACCCGACACTTTCACAGTAACTTGTGTACATGGGGATACTTGTGAGTACCAAACTGCTGTAGCTTGTATTTCAACTCCCTATGGTTCCGTGTGTCACAAGGTGGGGGTAGTCCCCGCCTTAATGCATGAGGTTATTCTGGGAAGGGATTTTCCTTATTTTTGGAAATTATGGGAGAACAATCTTGTGGTTAAAGATGGCGCCCCTGTTAGGCCTTCACCGGCTAACCTAAGCCCTGAACCATTTGAGAGTTCCCCAACGGAGGATGTAGTTGGGGTGTCGGCAGAAAGGCCCCTATCCTTTCCCTTTACTGTTATGGCAGGGGACTTGGAAGACCCCCTGTCAGAGACAGAAACTCAAGGGATCCCACAGCCATGTATAGCTGATTTAGAGGTCAGAAAAGACGACTTTCAAAGTGAGCAGTTGAGGGACCCTACACTGACTCACGCCAGAGAAAACGTAAAAGTAGTTAATGGGGTACATGTGGAGCCTGGAGCTAGGCTTGCTTTTCCCTATATGGTCCTGGAAAATGATTTACTATACCAAGTTGATAAAAAAGGGGAGGATACCGTGCATCAGCTAGTGGTTCCAAAGGCCTATAGGAGGACAGTATTAGATTTGGCACACGGGCACATTGTGGGTGGCCATTTGGGGATCCAGAAAACTACAGAGAGGATATTGCTAAGATTCTGCTGGCCTGGCATGCATCGTGATATAAAAGAGTATTGTGAATCCTGCCCCGAGTGTCAGATGTATGCACCTATGCCTCATTTCCGTAGCCCCTTAGTTCCCTTACCGATAATCGAAGTACCCTTTGAACGGATTGGGATGGATTTGGTTGGTCCCCTGATAAGGTCAGCCCGTGGTCACCAACATATTTTAGTCATAATGGACTATGCTACACGCTATCCAGAGGCCATACCTTTGCGCAATACGTCGTCTAAGACCATTGCAAAGGAGTTGGTTCAGGTTTTCAGTAGGGTAGGCATTCCAAAAGAAATACTTACAGATCAAGGAACCCCCTTTATGTCTAACGTGATGAAGGAACTTTGTAAATTGTTTAAGGTGTCTCAACTACGTACCTCAGTCTATCACCCTCAAACTGATGGTTTAGTGGAGAGATTTAATAAGACTCTTAAGCAGATGTTAAAGAAAGTAGTGGACAAAGACGGGAAAAATTGGGACTTTTTGCTTCCGTATCTAATGTTTGCGGTAAGAGAAGTGCCTCAGTCATCTACAGGGTATTCACCATTTGAGTTGGTATATGGTAGACATCCACGTGGGTTGTTGGATGTGGCTAAAGAAACTTGGGAAGGACAGGTCACTCCCTACAAAAGTGTAATAGAACATGTTTCGCAAATGCAGGACAGAATTGCAGCTGTGATGCCAATTGTGAAAAAACACCTAGAACAGGCTCAAGGAATACAAAAAAGGGTTTATGATAGGGGTGCTAAGATCCGTACATTTGCACCAGGGGATCGCGTGTTGGTACTTGTCCCTTCCATAGAGAGCAAGTTCCTAGCTAAATGGCAGGGTCCTTTCACTATAATTGAAAGAGTAGGTGAAGTGAATTATAAAGTACACCAACCAGGTAAAAGAAAACCTGAGCAGATATACCATGTGAATCTGCTCAAGGCTTGGAAAGACAGGCCAGCTCTGGCTACGACAGGTGTTTTTTCAGTGTGTGATGGCTCCGTAATACCAAATGTTAATATAGCTGAGTCTCTGTCTGACAGACAGAAGAAAGAGGCTAGACAATTGGTGTTTCGTAATAAAAATTTCTTTTCTGAACAACCAGGGCAGACCCCCCTCATAAAGCATGACATCATAACGGATCCTGGAGTAAAGGTACATGTAAGGCCCTATAGAATCCCTGAGGCTAGACGAGAGGCAGTGTCTAAGGAGGTAAAGGAGATGCTGGAATTGGGGGTGATCGAAGAGTCCCATAGTGAGTGGTCCAGCCCAATTGTGTTAATTCCGAAACCGGACGGTACTATAAGATTCTGTAACGACTTTAGGAAGTTAAACTCGGTGTCTAAGTTTGATGCATATCCTATGCCACGGGTGGATGAGCTCATAGACCGACTGGGAACAGCTCGCTACATCACAACTTTAGATCTGACAAAAGGTTATTGGCAGATTCCCCTGACGGACACTGCCAAAGAAAAGACAGCATTTTCCACACCTGACGGCTTGTTCCAATATGTAAATATGCCCTTTGGCCTACATGGGGCCCCTGCCACCTTCCAAAGGTTAATGGATAGAGTGTTAAGACCGCATAGGCAATATGCCTCTGCCTATCTGGATGATATAGTGATACATAGCCATGACTGGGAGACACACCTATTGAACGTACAGGCAGTCATTGACGGTTTACAGGAAGCAGGTCTGACAGCAAACCCAAAAAAATGTTGCATTGGGTTAGAAGAAGCAAAATATTTGGGTTACATAATAGGAAGAGGTATAATCAAGCCCCAGGTTGACAAACTTGAGGCAATCCTCCGTTGGCCCCAACCGGTGAATAAAAAACAGGTGAGGGCATTCCTGGGTATTGCCGGTTATTATAGAAGGTTCATACCCCATTTTGCGGCCATGGCGGGTCCCCTGACTGATCTCACCAAGGGAAAAGACTCAGTAATGATAAGGTGGAACCCTGAAGCTGAAAAAGCGTTCCAAACTCTGAAATTGGCCCTTTGTTCCCAGCCGATCTTGATCACGCCTGATTTTAAAAAAGAATTTGTGGTACAAACAGATGCCTCTGAGACAGGAATAGGGGCTGTCTTGTCGCAAATCAGGAATGGAGAGGAACATCCTGTGCTTTATTTAAGCAGGCAGTTGAATAAGCACGAGAGAAGGTATGCAATTGTGGAGAGGGAATGTCTGGCTATTAAATGGGCCCTTGAGTCCCTCAGGTATTATTTGTTGGGAAGGAAGTTTAGGTTGGTCACTGACCATGCCCCTCTGAAATGGATGTACCTGAATAAGGAGAAAAATAGCAGAGTGACTAGATGGTTTCTAGCTCTGCAGGCCTACAATTTTACAGTGGAGCACAGGTCTGGTCGGCTGCAGGGAAATGCGGACGCACTGTCACGTGTGCACTGTCTTGCGGTTCCTGATGCTCATTCCCGGGGGCCTGAGCTGAGGGGGGGGATATGTGACAGTCATGTAGGATTGGTGGTAGAAGGGAGGTATGTTTCTCCTAGATTCCTTTCCTATGTGGAGTAACACCTGAGACTTCCACCTGCTCGGTGATTAATTAAGTGAATTAGAGGGTGGATATAAAAGGGAAGCCAGGAGGGCAGGTATCTCTCTCTGACTGAGGACACAGAAAGCCTGTCTGTGGAAGAGACCTGTGAGTAAAGGTTGCTGGACATATTATGTTATGTTAAGTTGGCAGAGAGAAGCTCTCCAGCTGGTAGTGAGGGACATCCTATGTATAGTAAGTGCCGGACAGGCAAGGTGTTTCTTTTGTTACTGTTATATTTCTTTTGTCCCTGCAACCTTTCTAATAAACCTGACCCTGTGTCAGATTGCACGAATTTACTGCTGTGTGCCTGGTTTGAATGAAGACAGCGCTTGTCCCTTGACCTCAGCGAGGGGCGATCCCAGACCTACCTCACAATATGTATCTGTAAATTGTGTGATGAGATATACGAACTAAATAATTAATATATAACAAATAATGAACTCAAAAAAACATGTGTAAATGTTCATAATATTGTCTGCTATGTGATGAGATAAATGAACGGAATAACTCATAACAAAAAAATCATGTGTATAAATGTTTATAATTTTTATCCCCAGCTAGTGGGTAATTTGTCAATTTATATTGAGAAAAATACTTCAATGTGACTTGTATGGGTCTGTAAAAATCGATGTGATCATTTTAATATCCTCAACAAGTGTGATGCCCTAATTTGTATAGCCAATTTGTGAGTGTGTGAAAAATCCATAAATTGATATTGTGTTATTAAAATATATTTGTGTAAAATCTCATATAAAAACTCGTATAAAAAGAGAGTAATAAAAATTGGTAATCTTGACAGTGTAATAAAGGGAAATGAATCTGAGGGAAATCAGAATCTTTTTTTTTTTTTTACTGTGATTATGTAATTATAAAATAATAATAGGTACATGTTAATAAAAAGGCAATATATATCATGCTCCACCTACATATACCGTATTGGCTCGGATATAGGCCGCACCCAAATATAGGCTGCACCCTAAAATTTTGGTGCTTTTTTAAAGAAATTTTTTTTCTTTTTTTTTCTGTCCCCCCCCCGAGATATGCTGCCACTCTGTCCCCCCCCGATATGCTGCCACTCTGTCCCCCCCTGAGATATGCTGCCACTCTGTCCTCCCCCCCTCGAGATTTGCTGCCACTCTGTCCTCCCCCTCGAGATATGCTGCCACTCTGCCCCCCCCCCCGACTTACCAGAGCAGACTCCTGGGGACATCTACGCAATACGCGTATACAACTCCCTGTGCCGGCACTAATTGTTGGTGGCAGCTTGTATAATGTATATAACCATTGGCATCAGTAGATTTTCTGTAGTTCCTTGAGCATATCTTGTTATCTTCAATGAAAAGTTCCACATCTAAAAATTAAATGTGGTGTACTTCTGTTGAAGTATATACAATAGTATATCGTCGTTTTTACCATTAAGATGGTACAAAGATGGAATTTGCACACAACACAAAGTATATTAATGGATCGGTACTTTTTACAGAAATAAACTAACAAAGATTTTTAACGCAATGCTACAAAAAACACCCCCCTCAAACCATTATCTGATTTAAGAAAAGTTTTTTCGTCACGGAGTGACGGTCTGATGTTCGGACGGCATGGACGGCTCCTCCAAAGGAAACAGCTGAAAGGAAGAGAAAATGGTCTATTAGTTTTGATGGTCCGACGTATGAACATACCCACAAAAAAAACAACTCACCTGTCAGGACGACGTCATCGGGGGATACACGGAAGTGAACCCGGTAACCTCTCCGGCAACCTGAGGAAGTATAAAAGAAGAGAATTGGAGCGAAACGATCAATGATTGATATCTCCTGATGAAGCCACTGTCCAGGCGAAACACGTAGAGGACTTTCAAGACAAACTTTTATACAGACTTCTATTGCTTTATATTACCGTTTATCATCTTTTCATTCAATAGGATATTATCCCATAATTAAACATAATTTTATAAAAAAAGGAAATTGGGTTACTTACCTTTATTTACTGAAGACATCGTGGAAACTTCGGATGAAACAGCAGGCAATATACACTGGTGAATTCCTGGCATGGATGGATAACAGCCACCCCCGGAGCATAAGACGTGATTAGCACATTTGATTGATGTGCCACCAGTTGTGTGAGTGCAATTTTTCAAACATTTATTAAGTTGGCATACTACACTATTGTGTCCCTTTTGATTGTTTTCCATCTAGAAACTTTTAAAGGAAACGAAAAAGGCCTAAAAACACGCTAATTAGTGTTGAAAGATTTTTGTGGTTACAAAGGATACATTGTTGCACTCTGTACTATTTGTATCTCTTCTCTTTCTTGTGGATCTTGATTTTTACATTTTGTTTTCGACATTTGGAGAGTGTTGTAACAGGGAGGCTGCCCGAAAATCACCAAAGAAAAGCATTACATTTTTTCTTATCATATTTTATTTCATGTTATTATTATTCACATATTTATTTGAGGTTATTTAAGAATAACCCAGATTGGTATTTTTTATTTTTTCCGTTTGGGTATTTTGATTCTGATCTTTTTCACACATATACACCAGGTCAGTATCTACCTGGAGATTATATCTCAGGCCTTCCGTCTGTTAGGTGGGCTTTGTAATTTCCTTACTCTCGGACAGGGCCATGGCATGGGCTAATCCCCTTTGGGTGACACAGAAGCCTTTAGTACACAATTACCCTGAGTTTGTTGAGACTTTTAAAAGGGAATTTGATGTTCCGGCTTGCTCCGCTTCGGCTGTCAAACAACTAGTATCTATTCAACAGTGTACAAGAACGTTGGGGATTAAGCCATTGAGTTTTGTACCCTGGCCGTTGAGGTTGGTTGAAAAAATGGGCTCTAATGGGCTCTCGGATACTAGTAAAGATGAGATTGCAGCCAGGGACCTTCCCAGAGATTTGGAGGAACTGGTCTCATATTGCATCTTATTGACTCCTGAATCCGTAAGAGACCATCCTTCAGGGAACACTTGTGGAGGTCTCCTATCTGCTTAGCCAAGAGCTTTTTGTCCTCACCAATGCCTCCCTCACCTCCCATGCCTCCTTGTCTCAACAGTTGTGGAACCCATAGGAGCTTGGGTTTACCTGTCTTTCGGTTGAGGAGAGGGCCTGTGCCTTTACTGCGGTAAGGCGGGGCACTTGCCCCACACACCTGCACCTAAGGCTCCATGGGGGACAGGCCTTAGGTGACAACTCTGTGTCCCGGGTAGTCTTGGTGGGCCTCTCTTAGGGAAAGATTTCCATCATTACAGAGGCAGTCATTGACTCTGGGGGAGGGGGTATCTTTATTGACAGCACCTTCGTCCAGAAGCACTCTATTCCATTGCAGCTTCATACTGCTCCACTTGCCATTGAGGCGATTGATGGCAGACCCCTACAGCCTCCGCAGATGACCCACAAAATCACTACGGGGTCTCCATCACAAAATCATACAAGTTCAGGTGATCCACTGTCCTGATTATCCCATCATTCTGGGATATCCGTGGTTGAGCAAACACAATCCCAAATTTGATCTGGTAATGGTCGAGGTCATTGCATGGTCCCCAACTGTTACAAGGTATGGCTAATGAACTGTCATTAGCCATATCTTGTAACAGTTGGGGTGAAGGTGCTAACCACTTCTCTGGTATCTTTGCTAACCCAAGAGTACCAGGAGTTTCGAGATGTAGAGAACTGAGACCCTGTATTGATTACAGGGGGCCCAACAGTATCGTGGTTAAAAGCGCCTACCTGATTCTGCTTATTACTGAGTTAATCAATCGCTGGAAAGGGTCCAAGTTGTTTACTAAGCTAGAACTGCGAGGGGCATATAATTTGGTAAGGATAAATGAGGTCCAAGCATGGAAAACTTTGTTTAACACCAGGAGCGGGCATTGCAAATTCCTCGTTATACCCTTCAGTCCCTGCAATGTTCCCACGGGTTTCCAGAAATTCATAAATTATGTCCTCCGGGACATGCTCCAACAATGCGTGGTGGTATAACTAGACAACATTCTGATCCATTACACTTCCATAGAAAGCCATTGCACACATTTAGAGTCCTGCGAAGGTTACAAGAGAATAATCTATTTTGTAAATATGTGAAGTGTGAGTTCCACCGCAAACAGGTCACCTTCTTGGGGTATGTCATTTCAGAGGTTGGTTTCGCTATGGACCCTGAAATACTCTCTGGGCTTCTCGAGTGGCTGCGACCCGTAAGTCTCCACACCCTTCAACGGTTCCTCGGGTTTGCTAACTACTACTGTAAATGAATTCATAATTTTTCCACTATTGTAAAACCTCTTACTAATATGACTAAAAAAAGACAGTAATGGCTCTCACTGGCCCCAGAGGCCATCAAAGCCTTTGAGTAATTTAAATGCCACTTTTGCTGCAGTTCTCATTTTGGCAGACCCAAAACTCGATCTTCCATTCCTACCTGAGGTTGATGCATCTGAGAAAGAAGTAGGCACCCATCTGTCTCAACGTCCTACTCCTGAGAGCCAGTTGCACTCCTCTCCGAGGCTATGAGCTTGACTCTGAGGCAGGATTGATGGGCCTTAGTTCTATTTGCTTTAATTATATGGTCTCGTACCTGCCGAAGACCAAAAATTTCTAAACAGTTCTAGAATACTAAGGCAGCGAGCCCTCCTAGGCTGATTATTCTCCAGGACCTAGTACTGTCCACCATATGTACCAGCATAACATCTCCCCTCGGGGAGAGAATACGGGACCACTCAAGTAGATGGACCTGCTGAAACTCATTCAGGTCGCTTTCTTGATGACTTTGTATTATAAGCATAATACTAAGTCAGCAAGGCATCCCAGGAAGAACCAATTTCTCTGATTGGTTTCCCGTTTCTTCTGGTTGCTAGGACTTAACAGATATTGTTGCCTTTGTCGCTGCCTGTCCAGTCTGCGCTCAGACTAAATCACCCCGTCACCTTCCAGTGGGCCTTCTCCAAACTATACCCAATGGTGTGAGGCCATGGTCACACCTTGCCATGGACTTCATAGTTGATCTTCAACAGTCCAATGATAACACGGTTATCCTCAAGGTTGTTGACTGGTTTTCTGAGATGATCCACTGCATACCCTTCAAAAAGCTCCCATTCGTTAAGGGGTTGGCTATCAAGGTCTATTGGCTACACAGGGTTCCCAAAGTCATAAGGCCTACCACCTCCAATCAAATGGGGCTGAGGAGAGGTCCAATCAGGCCTTAGAGCAATTTCTGCAGTGCTACTTCTTGGACCATTAAAACAACTGGTTGGCTCTGCTCCCTTGGATGGAATTTGCTCATAACAGTGCTGTCTCGCTCCCCACCTGGCTTTCGTCTTTCATGGTAAATTATGGGTATCAGCCTTCCATGATTCCCGACACTTTCCAGCGCTGGAGGATCATCTCCAGCAGATCCGTCCATATGGGTGCAGGTCCAAGAGGCACAACAACACTCACAACAAACTCAGGAGCTCAAGGCCTACCCGCACCCTCCATCTAGGTCAGGGAGAGGGTCTGGTTGTCCTCCAGAAATCTCGAGCTCTGCCCTCCCAGAAACTAGCTCCCCTGGTGAACCCTGTGGCCTATGTCCTGGATCTTCCTTCCAATATGCACATCCACAATGTGTTCCATGTCTCGCTGCTGAAACCCCTGATCGCTCCTCGACCGGATTCTATGAGGAGTTTGAGATCCGCTCTCAGTTCTCTTGGAAGCTTCAATAGTTGGAAGGGTATGGTCCGGAGGAGAGATCATGGGTACGAGCCCCAGGTGTTCATCCCTCCACCCTCCTCTCTGCCTTTCACATACGTTTTCCCCTCAAACCCGCTCCCCGGCCCCACATTAGATGGGGGTGCTGTTATGGTCTGGCTGCTCTTCTGCTTACTACCTGTCAGAGTTACCACGGCTACTGTCCTTTGGACTAGCCCATTACCTAGCCCACAGCCAGCCCCAAGTTCACTTCCTCCGTGTCATTGTGTTATTTCTTTGCTGCAAGTGTATTTACCTGTGTTCCTGATTACCTGTGCATGACAAGGCTTTCATTGACGTCCCTCTTGGCTCCTGGCTTGTCCCTGACTTTGCTGATCTCTCTGTTCCTGACCTCGGCTTGTCTGATTACCTGTCTTGGTTCCTTGGCTTTTCTTTTGGTATATGCTCTTGAATCATGATTTGGCTTTCTGTGCTTGATTATAATAAAAGGTGTTTTGCACTTTACGTTTTGAGCCCATCTGGTTCCTGCTCCTTAATACCGAACTATCTAGTCTCCCCATAGTCTCCACACTTTAATCAGCCCATGCTCATGTGTTCGATTCAGGATAGCTTTATTATGTCCAATACATATTTTAATTCTGTTCTGCTTCTCTGTAAAGTAACATTTTGAGACATGTTTTTAATTTTTTTCTGAAACACTGACAAGTTTCTCCACAAAAAATGGACTGAGCTGGCTCTTGTTACGAATAAGTCAATGACGACAAGACTTTTGAGAAGTCTCACTGACTTATCTATGCATTATCGGGGGCCAGGAAAACCTTTCCAACAACAGTAGCTCACTGGGGTTGGGCCTTGATAAAGTATAGTGAAGTCAAGGTGTAGAAACCACAACTATCCTGCAAACTTGTCCCTTTAATGAACAGACCCTGCAAAACTCATGCCTTCCCAACATGAGTTTGGTGGTTTATGGACCCTGTAGTTGTATTGCTATCCCTGCTGACATACAATAAACTGTCCACTTTACCTTTTGGGGCCTTTCCCAACTGAAATGTCATGGTTTCTTAAAAAATGTAAACATTTGATTGGGGTAGTGGGAGGATAGGATATATTTTTACAGCCAGAGAAGGAGGGTGGTAAAGAACAAGAAAAGAGGATAGGGACACATGGAGTTGTGATTAAACACATTTCCTAACTGCCATTTCCTACTTTGATGAGTGCATTGCAAGCTATGCTTGAGACTGGCGAAAACATATTTGCCAGCGCATTTTTCAGTATTTATGCAAACATTCACTGGCTACATAAAAAAGTCATACGTACGTTTTTTGCTTTCTCAACTTTTAAAAAATGCATAATTACTAACCCTATATAATAAACTACAAACATTTTACACATTTCTTAATGTATAAACAAATTGAGCCTGTCTGCTCAATAATTTTCAATGTAAAAGTGCCACCCGAAGATGAAAGCTCTGCTGAGAGCTCTCATTCTGGGACAATGTATTGTCCCAGATTGAGGTTGCCTGGGACCTGAAGTCCCATTGTAGGACTATCCTGGGCAACCCTACATGAAGTATGTACTACATTGATTAAATATTCTTTTAACTTGCTTAAGTACAAACAGTGTATTATGTAATAATAATTACCTTGCAAATGGGATAAAGGAAATGCTGTACCTAGAATAATAATAAAAATAAAAAAAATTTAAGAGTTTTGAAAATCCACAAAGATCCATCAGATCTGCTGTAACACTTTAATGCAAGTATATAATAAATATCCTTTTTTCCCAGCTCCAACACTATCCATACAACTTGCTGTGCACATCCATATTGTGCAATATTTCATAAAACTCATCTGCTGAACTATTCACATGTAACAGAGTAACGTTACCAAAATAACCATAAAGCAGCAGCAGCAGCCGGAAACAAGCCCTTTAGGAGCAATTTATGGATTTATGGAGGTGCAATGGCAAGTCCATCAAGTTATATATTGTTTTTCAGGACAAAAAGGGCTTTCTTTAGATGTCATTATTTTGATTGTATCATATCATTTACTATAAAAAAAAGTATAAAATATGGGGGGAAATTGAGAAAAATGAACTTTTTCTGACTTTTACTTGAAAAATCTTTTACTCATCTATAAAAGCTAATGAAAAAATCTGCTAAATAGAGTCTACTATTTGTCCTGAGTTTAGAAATACCCAGTGTTTCTATGGTTTTTTTTTTTTTGCTTTGTTATGGTGCAATAAGTACAAGTAGCGTTTTGCTATTTCAAAACAATTTTTGGTAATTCTTCCCCCATGTGCCACTTTGGGTATTTTTGAAGCTGGCCAATGCAATTTAGCCCGTCAATCCATATATTTTTCACACCCCAGGGTATTTCAAATGCTAGTATTTTAACTCTTTCCATGCACTAATGCTACCGACAGGGTTTGTAAAACTTTGTGGTAGTCATTTTTTTCACAAACATATTTTACTTCAGGTGTGAATTAACAGGTCCTGGTATATGTCACTGTCACACAACACCACAATATGTGTTCAGTAATATGACGGACCGACCAGGGACCTCAGGTTGTCCCTCTCCGCCAAGAGCGACTTCTCCCTTAAGGACAATAATTCCCCCCAATCCGTAGGCAATATCCCCAAGCAAAGTAAAGGGATATCGCTATCCAGTACCCAAATAACCAGGCAAGACTAGTCTTTAGGTACAACAACAGGACAGCTGATTTATTTTAGACACAGACGGCTGGATATTTCCAACAAAACATACATTAACATAAAACAAGATAATGGGATAAAAACCACCCCCTTAATCTGCATCCCAGAGACAACAGGGGCAGTAATGGGGTTAACAATAGAAAAGGAATAACTGGCACCACTAAGTCTGGGGGATATAGAGCACACATTATGTGTATTACATTATCTCAGACCTTAGTGTGCCGTGTGCAAACTTTTACAACAATAAGGCAATAATATAAATTTTTATTAATAACACAACACACACAAGGATAACATTATTTGAGGAGTAGAATTATTTGATTCTAGGAACCGTCACAGTCCCAAAATGCAGGAAACCCAAATTTGTTTCCGAGCTCCACAGTCTTTAGAGTCCCTTATGATTTGGATAACTTGGCACTCCTTACCAGGGCCCATAGTCTGTAGTAAGGAGGCTGGCACTCAGTCCCCTCCAGGAGCCCATGGCACAGAGGCTTCCGTGACCCATGCATGGGTTTGCCTCCCCATTTGGGGGCAAAAAGGCCACATTTAGGGCATGCGCATTTTTCAATGTTGAACTTTGACATTTGGTGATCCTTTGCCCAATTCAGTACACCTTTGAGCATGGCCAATTCAGTGTGCCCTATAAAACCACATATTTTTGAAAACTAGACACCCCAGAGTAACTTGCCAGTATTTCAACTCTTTCCATGCGACAATTGTTTGAAGATAAAGAGCTAATTTTAGGACTTGTGGGTGTGGGGGTTATCTATTTATTCATTTTTAAATTTTTTGGAACTGTAAGATTGTCCCTCCTGATCAGTGGGAAATTATTTTTACGTTATCATTTTTTTTTTTTTACATTTATTTTACTAATCACATTGTGATTAGAAAGCTGGGCTCCGTTGACTTGCATGTATGTTTCAGGAGGGTCTGGAGAAACCTTTTCAACTTCTTTATTTTTTTACCCCTTAACGACAATCCACATACATGTAGGTGGTAGCGTTATTTGTCGTTGGTCGTTGTTTCCTGGAAGTCTCACAAGTGAGGATGTCCAGGCAAACCACAGAAACAGTTTTTCCGATCTTCTGATCGCCGGTTTAAACAACAGACCAGTAATGCAAATCACCGGTCTGGTAAGCACGCCCCCAAGCCAGATGCAAACCTGGTGAGGGGCACTCCAGGCTGCCTCTTCATTGAGGCAAGCCTGCAATGCCCCAGAGGGGGCTTCACATCCTCCCGATCGTGGTATTCACGGCGATCGGTGGGTTTTTCTTCCCAAAAAATTCCCACATTGAAAGAGTTTAAATATTGGCATTATACTCATCTGCAAAAACTAATGAAAAAACCTGCTAAATATTTGTCCCGAGTTTAGAAATACTCAATTTTTTTATGGTTTTTTTTTTTGCTTTTTACTGTACGTTATGGGGCAATAAGTACCAGTAGCGTTTTGCTATTTCAAAACCCAAAGCTGGTCATTCTGCCCCATGTGCTATTTTGGGTATCTTTGAAGCTGGCCAATACAATTTACCCTATCAAACCAAATATTTAGGTGAAAAATTGAGGAAAAGGGACTTTTTTCTGACTTTTAAATGTACTACGAGAAAGAAACTTGTCATTAAGGGGTTAAAGGACACGCCGTCATCTTGCGAGTGGCAAAATCAGTCACAGTGCGTCCTAGGGTACCTAGTACGGTGTCACTGAATGCCTTGCTAATTGAGGCATTTCAGCGACACCATTTTAAAACATGACATCCCCAGGGAGGGGCCAAACATGGCCCCTGATGCCGATCTCGGTGTTGCTGAATGCCTCGACATCAAGGCATTACAGCAAAACCGTTTGGGTGTCCGTTTAAAGCCATGACGGTCCTGGCACGTCAATTGTCGCCCAGGCACGTGCACGACGTGCCTAGACTGTCGATTGTCATCAAGGGGTTAAAGAATTTAAACAACATTTTCTTCCCCTACTTTGTCCTGCTGCATTATACTTCTGGGAGGTAACCACAGTTACTATGTCTTGCTTCATTTATAGTTGGAGTCAGTGGTAAGGGCCGTCAATAGGTAGGTTTTTAGTCCCAAACAGATAGCTCTACTGTTTGGATATTGTCATATTTTGTTCATAATTAACTACTGTAACCAATTTACTGACAGAATGGCTCCATTAACCCTTAAAGAGGTGAGTTATTGTCTGCTTTGTATGGGAACGTGTCCTACTATTTTTCGTTAGAAGATTATACCAATAGTATACTTGTTATTTTAAACCTTTTGAAAGGCCAATTAGATAACTTTCAAATGGTTGGTTCCTTAGGTTACTGTTATGTCATCACCTTAAAGTAGTGAGCACTAAATGTAATTATTATCTGGTACACAATAGAAATAGCAAATAGCAAATGTATTTGTCATTTTATTGCTGTATCAATCACCTAATGCATGATGAAATTATTTCTGGCTTTCAATTAATAGTAACTTAAAGCTATCTGTATGATGTAGTTTATGTAGTTTCACTCAGGGATTTTCACTACCCTAGGTATCTATTATCAAAAAGTAACCATACTCCACACTGATGAAAAGGAAGACAGTGGTCTTCTCGCCTCCAGTTTAGTTCCTAGACTCAGAACTCTTGGTCTACTGCTCCGGTAGTGTTCCCTAGGACAGCAGAGAACTGGATAAATACCTGGCTACCCTGTTCTTTCTGCACCACCCCTAGCTGCTCATCCAGCCGTAATGTCTCTATCCCCACCTGAACTTTATTCCACCATGGGAGCTCCTGCAGCGGAAGGCTCTCTGTGTCTTCCACGACACAGATAGCAGCTACCTTCTTTGTCACTCGCAAGATGGCAGTGCGTCCTTTAAAAAATAAAAAGTTGCCAACGTTTCCAAGAGCGTTTCTCCAGACCCTCCTGAGAACTCTGGCTCCCCTTGCAAGTTGAACAGAGGTACTACCGTATTTGCTCGATTATAAGACGAGGTTTTTTTCAGAGTAAATGCTCTGAAAAATACCCCTCGTCTTCTAATCGGGGTCGTCTTCTAATCAGACCTCAAATAGAGGTCTGATTAGGAAACTAAGATCCAGATCCCCCGCACCGCTGCAGGGGACCTGGATCCTCCTGTCTCACCCCCCCCCCATCACACACACACTTACCGGTGCTTCCTGCTGTATTGCCGGGGCAGCGGGTTGACGTCTACGCGATCCGCGTAGACAACGTCCGCTGCAGCCGGAAGGAGGTGTGGCTAGCAGCGGGGGTTGTCTGTGTCCGTCGCGTAGACCTTCCCCGACTGTCAGAGAACTCTGATCTCTGACAGCCGGGGAAAGTATACGCGACGGACGCATACAAACCCCCGCTGCCAACTCCACCTCCTTCCGACTGCAGCGAAAGGCGACGTCAACCCGCTGCCCCGGCTGGAAGCACCGGTAAGAGAGGGCTGAGAGGGGAGAGAGGGGGAAGGGGGGTGAGAGAGGGGGGGGAGAGAGAGAGAGTGTGTGTGTGTGTGTGTGTTAGTTAAATGGGGGTATAGGGTGTGTGTGTGTGTTAAATGGGGGAATAGGGCATTTCTGGAGTGGCGTTAAGGGGGGCATTTAATAGAGCACTCTGCCTCCTGAAATGCCTTATACCTCCCTATATGCCACTCTGCCCCATAATATGCCTTTTAACCCCCTAAATGCCAGAGTGGCATATAGGGGTATAAGGCATTTCTGGAGGCAGAGTGCTCTATACAATGCCTTTTAACTCCCTTAATGCCACTCTGCCTCCTGAAATGCCTTATACCTCCCTATATGCCACTCTGCCCCATAATATGCATTTTAACCCCCTAAATGCCAGAATGGGATATAGGGGTATAAGGCATTTCTGGAGGCAGAGTGGCACATAGGGGGTCAAAAGGCATACCATGGGGCACAGTGGCATATAGAGGGTTAAAAGGCATATCATGGGTCACAGTGCCATATTGGAGTGGCAAGCCTGGGGGCAGATGTGCGTAACTGGGGGACAGGTTGGAAAATACAAGAAATAAAAACAAAAAAAATATTTTTCTCAATCATAGCTTTTATTAAAAAAAATAGTTTACATGAATTAACATTTACTGGTAAAACTTTTTTCCTTTGGGGTCGTCTTATATTCAGGCTTTTTCTTTTTTTCCTAAGTTAATATTCAGATTTTGGGGGGTCGTCTTATAATCAGGGTCGTCTTATAATCGAGCAAATACGGTACATTCAACAATGCAAGCCAATGGAGCCCACCTTTATTAGTAAAATATTTAGAAAAATAATAAATATGTGAAAAAATAAAAATAGCTAAAAAAAAAAACTATGTGGTAACATTTAAACATAATTATGCATTCAGTTAAAGCAAAATGTAAAAAAAGTCCAAAAATAATAAAATAAAAAATAAACTTTATTATTATGAGCAAGTGCTAAAATCAGCGCTGTATCTTTCCAAAAATCCTGACATGGAAAGAAGTACAATAAACACATTTCAAATACCTCAGGGGTGTCTACTTTAAAAAAAAAAAAAGAACGGTTTGATGGGGTAAATTAGAGTGACCATGTTCAAAGATAGGGTATAGGCACAGACAAAAATGGAAAAAACAGCGCATTTCACAAATGTGGCCTTTTAGCTCCCACACAAATCCAAGCATGGGGGGTATCAATGTACTCAAACTATATTGCTAAACACATATAGGGGTGTTGTTTGACAGTGTGACAGTACAATTTGTGTGATAAAAATACAAAAGAATTAGTACCACAAATTTTGACATAGGCTGGTAGTAAAATTAGTGCATGCAAAGGGTTAAAAATACCGCCATTTGAAATACCCTGGGGTGTCTAGTTTTCAAAAATATATGGTTTGATGGGGTAAATTGCATTGGCAAAGATACCCGAAATAGCACATTGGGCAGAATGACCAGATTTAGGAAGAAAATTATTTTCTAAATGACATCTAAAGAAGCCCTTCTTGTTCTGAAAAAAAAACCAATTTATAACCTTTGTGGGTTCCGTAAACAGGAAACTTTACAGCTAAACACGAGCACCACAGAAATGTTTAAACAGCCACTGTCACAAGTGGGTTAAAGACTTAAATTAGTGGACAAAAATGGGGCCCATAATCAGACCAATACAGTATTTCACTATTTTTTTTTATAGGAAATTAGATATGATTCAAAAATAGTATCTGGAGTTGGCGTGATGGCGTAGAGACGCGTGTGTGCGAGAGGGGGCGTTCCTAGTGGTATGTGCTGATGCGGGAGCCGCTGCCGGTACGAGACGAGAGGCAACGTGAGACTCCGACAAATCGGAGGAATGCCGGCGTCGACTCGAGGCTTCTGACCCGATCCAGACGGACGGAGACAGAGCTCGGGTTCTGAGCCGGACAGTGGCGTGATACCGGGGAGACCGTATGGAGGTTACGCGACTTCATGGAGGAGCGAGGGCCCGCCCCTCCGGCATTGCCTCGTGTACCCGCAACCACGCTGACTATAGCGGTGTCATAAATCAAGTACTTACCCCTGCCATCGTTCCCACGCTGACATCTCTGCTCCTTCCCGGCTTACTGACACAGCAGCAAGCAGGGCCTCTCCGGCTACACTCCCACGCAGCTGCAGCCGGAGGTTAACAGGAGGGAGGGGGCGCTCGCTCCGTTGCCAGGGAGACGCGTCTCTCTCTAGCTGCCGGCAGAATCAAGTGAAACGTAGGACACGCTCCACTGTTGCCATGGCAACACGTTTCAAATGCTGACGTCATTTTGGCGCCAAATTTGAACGTATTTAGACGCTTCAGTCCCAGTTTCCTTTGCTGAAGTATCAGTTGTAGTTAGATTCCTATACTGAAGCGTTCTCTGTGTTTTGACCCTTTGTGTACCAGACCCTGTTCCCGCTTACCGACCATTGACTATTTGCTGCCTGCCTTTAACCCTTGCTTGTTTTTCGACTCTGCCTCCGCTCATGCCCTATTGTACCTCGCCTGGATTTTTGTCCTGTGTGGATTGGTGTTTTTCTGCGATTAGGAACCTTTCGCTTACCAGCTCACATACGGATCGTGACAAGCGGACAGTCAAGCGATTGGAAGACCGGTGGTCTGGCGGTGCCGTACGCGGCACACTAAATCCCTAGCACGGAACTACATGAAACACATTGATTTGAATTGAACCGGCTGTCTCATAGCCCAGACAACTCGCTCAACACGTGGCAACACACTGAACACAACAACCCAGGCTTATCGTGTATCGCGGCACTAACCTGGTAGGACCTTTTTTTTTTTCGTGGATAACTAAACTGGAAGAAATCTATTGCAAAAACAACTTCTTCCTACTTACATATAAATGAGATCTACCAATTTGATAGGGGTTAATTTTTCACCCCTGACATGCATATAACTCATGGAATCTAAGTGAAGATTGTTAAAACCCCTCTGAAATAATTGCATTATTAATACATCATACTGGAGAGAGAAATTGAATTATTATTGGCAGAGCTCTATTTTACGCAAACCAATGTTGAAATTTATTGTTATAATAGGACTCAATTGGCACTCTTGATATGTATATAATTAATGGAACCTAACTGGAGATTGCTAAAAACCCTGGTGAAACAACTGCATGATTAATATTGGGATACTCCACCTCTAGTTAAGAGGGAATTGTAATCTCTGGACTAAAAAGAGGAAAGGAGAGACTGTGAATCAGTATCGTTTTTTTTTTGGTTTTTTTTGTAGACAACTAAACTGAAAAATTTATTGCAAAACAACTTCTTCCTACTTACACATATATGAGACCTACCAATTTGATAGGGGTTAATTCTCCATCTCTGACATGCATATAATTTAAAGAATCTAAGCGAAGATTGTAAAAACCCCTCTGAAATAATTACATTATTAATACATCTTACTGGGGAGAGAAAGTGAATTACTTTTGGTTGGGTTCTATTTTACGCAAACAAATCGAAATCTATTGATATAATAGGAGTTAATTGGCACTCCTGATATATATATAATTCAAGGTACCTAATTGAAGATTGCAAAAAACTCAGTTGAAACAACTGCATGATTAATATATCACATTGAGATACTCCTCCTCTAACCTGAATTTGAGATAACAAGCTAGTAATAAAGGAATAAATGGTTGATATTCTGGAATAAATCTAACGATATAACTGAAGAAAGAACTGAAGAAGAACACAGACCTTTAACTCCTCCTCAGTAAGAAATCATTTACATATGAATTATGCCTCCTAAAATCGATAAAATGGATAAAGGCGAGAAAATTAAGAATACAAATAAATCAAGAAAACCGCAATCCATAAGTACTTTTTACTCTCCTCGTAGTCAGCTAAGTCTTTCAGAATCGCCTGAAAAATCAATATTGGAACACGGTACTGAAGAACCAGATCAAATCCAACAACCATACATATCTCACAAAGACTTGTCATCAGCTTTAGAAACCCTATACATGAGAATTAAGTTGGATCTGGATAGAAATCTGAAAGACTATAAAGACGAGATATCTACCATAAAATCTTCATTACTTTCTCATTCTCAAGACATCTCTACTCTTCAAACAACAATAAAAGATCTGAAAGCTCAAAATGAAAGCTACAACCTGGAGATTAAAAAAATGGAGCACAAAATAGCAGACATCGAAGATAGCTCCAGAAGGAAAAATTTAAGAATCAGAGGAATTCCAGAAACAATTATAAATATGGATCAATATATAATGGAGCTTTTGGCAACATACATGGACACAAAATTACTTGGATCTACACCAATTGAGAACGTTTACCGAATTCCAAAGCCAACGAACCCTATTTACAAAGATAGAGACAGAGACACAATAGTTATTTTTGCAAGTCTCCGGATTAAAGACCAGTTTGTTAAAGAATGAAGAGCAAATCCGCAAAAAAACAAAAAATTTGCATCATTAACATTCTACCCGGATCTTTCTCAAACTACAAGATTTAATAGGAGTAAATTCGCGGACCTTACAGCCTGTCTAAGAGAAAATAATATCAAATATACCTGGGGATTCCCCATAAAAATAAGGGTCAATTATAGTGGAAAACAATATACCTGCCAGGACCCAGAACAGCTTAAAACTAAATTAACTATTTGGGGTTTATTAAAATGAGACTGATTAATAGAAATATAGAGGCTCCCGCCTCCAATTTCTTTTTTTCTTCTCTCTGAAGAAACACACTTTTGACACCTAAATCTAAGAATAATACAGATATTTAAGTACACAACTATTTATTATTTGTAAAGATTGGGATACAATAGACTTACACATAGTAGATTTATACACAGCTTAAATATAAATAATTAATTTATAATCGTAATATTAAAAATTTATACGAGACACATATAACGAGGGAACCACAAGAATACACATAATTTAAGAAACATTCCCCAAATTAAATTTATACTGTATGACCCAAATTGGGTAAACATATAAATCTATGAAAGAGAAAAAAGGAAATATATTCACTTTATAAAGGGTTTTTTTTTTTGTTTTTTTTTTATTATTATATAATTGATTTACACATAAGATAATTATAATACTAGATTATAGCTGTAATGTAACACATAATAATTGTATGAGAGAGAAACACTGAAGTAATTTAAGATTATAAACAATTCAGAGAAACACTATTGATATTTATACTGTACAGTTTACTTAAGTGCACACACAAATTTATAATTACTAAATATCTACACTTCACGAAGAAGGGGTTTAATCTTTATATTTTTTTTTTATTTTTTTTTCTTAGCCCTGGCTACGCCCCCTCGCGATAATCCCAGATGGATCAGGGACTTTTTCTCCGCATAGGGAGGTTGACTTTTGACACCCCCCCAGAGAATGGAGATAGAAGAGATAGAATGAATGTTTTTCTATATGTTTCTATGTCACTCGTTAAGATATACGTAATGGATTTTATGTTTAATGTTAAGCTCGATGGATTCTATTTTGTATTACGTATGATCTCTATTGAGGTGATTGTCTACTTGGCAAAAAATACGGGTCAATTTTTTGTAAAAAAACTCTCTTACTATCCTTTGAAATGACCCTCAAATTAGTAACAATCAATGCACAAGGGTTGAACTCACCGTATAAAAGGTCTTATCTTTATGACTCTTTGTTAAAAGAAAATATTGATATTGCATTCATCCAAGAAACCCATTGGTTAAAACAACAAAAATTATTGTGGAGATACCGTAGATATCCCCATATATTTACTTCCTCTATGTCAGAGAAAAAGAAAAGGGGTGTTGCTATAATACTATCTCATAAAATCAAATTTGAATATATTATGCACGAATCAGATAAGGACGGGAGAAGATTAATTTTAGTTTGTAAAATTAATGATATTCTTTATACGTTTATGTCCCTCTATGCCCCTTCTGACTCAATAGTTAAATTTATTAACGATTCAATCGAGACTCTCGAGAAAATTGAAAAAGGCTTGGTTATTATTGGGGGAGACTTTAACAGTATCCAGGATTTTAACCTGGACAGGAAATCCGAATAAGAATAAGAAATAAAAATAAGAAAACCGAAATATCTGATAAAAGGTTAAAAAAAAAGCAGACCTGTTTTCAGCCTATATGTTTAAACAAAATTTATATGATGTTTGGCGAACTATGCATCCAGATGAAACAGATTTTACCTTTTTTTCTTTACCCCACAAATCATACTCACGAATAGACACCTTTTTTATGTTGGGGCCCACATTGGAGAGATGCTCCTCCTCCTCGATAGGCAATATTACCTGGTCGGATCACGCACCAGTTTATGTTTCAATTTTAGATAACCCAACTTATAAAAAGAGCTTCAGATGGCGTATGAATGAGCAAACAATAAAGTCAGAAGAAGATGGGAAAGAGTTGCGCTCCTTAGCAGAATTATTCCTAGAAACTAACGATACAGGGGAAATCTCAATGAGTACTCTATGGTGCGCTATGAAATGTTTCTTGAGAGGCCATTTAATTAAAAAAGCAGCATGGATTAAAAAGACAAAGGGGAAAGACTTGACAGATCTATATATTGCGTTAGCAATTATAGAAAGAGATAATAAAACAAATCCTAGTGAAGAAAAGACGGAAGAAATAAAATCAATTAAAGCACAGATATTAACTAAATTACAACTTAAGGTAGAAAATATTATGACTTGCCTAAAACAAAAATGGTACTGTAGTAGTAACCGAATCTCCCGGGAGTTAACGAATAAGATTAAAGCTCAAAATCAAAACTATAGGATTAAACAAATAAATCTTAATGATAAAATATATTTATCTCCATCTCAAATAGGAGAAGCATTTAAGAATTATTACGAATCACTCTATAATTTAGACGATCCCAATAAGTCAGAAATACAAATATACTCCTATTTAGAGAAATTAGGCCTTCCTCAAATAACAAAGGAACAATCAAACTCGTTAAATCAACCCTTTTCTATTAAAGAGATCGACGAAGCTATTAATAGCCTGATACCAGGCAAAGCACCAGGGCGTGACGGATTCTCAACACTTTTTTTTTAAGATTCTACGCGCGGAGTTAACACCCATTTTTAAAAGGCTATTTGATGAAATAGAAGAAAAAGGGAAATTCCCAAAAGAAATGCTTGAAGCTGCAATAACACCTATACCGAAACCAGGTAAAGATCCGACAAGAGTGACGAACTACAGACCAATTTCTCTTATAAATGTAGACGTCAAAATCTTTTCAAAAATATTAGCCCAAAGATTGAAAATAATAATGCCAGACCTAATCCACCCTGACCAAACGGGTTTCATATCAGGTAGATCAGGGGAGGATAATACCCGTAGACTCTTTAATATATTAGATATAACCAACCGTAATAAAATCCCTTCGGCTTTATTAGCACTTGATGCAGAAAAAGCCTTTGACAGAGTCAACTGGAAGTTTATGGAAGCAACTCTCCATACATATGGATTAAACTATAGATATATGAGATCCGTTATGGCACTATACTCATCTCCTACGGCCAGAATAAAAGGAATGGCATTTGAATCTCAATCTTTTAATATTCAAAACGGTACCCGTCAGGGATGCCCTCTAGCACCCTTGATTTATGCTTTAATTATGGAACCCTTAGCAGCATCTATTAGAAATTCACAGAAAATTCACGGAATAAAAATAGGACCCCAGGAACATTTAATTACACTATACGCAGATGATGTACTCCTAACGATATCCTCTCCTGAACAGTCATGTCCTTCCATCTTAGAAGAAATAAGGGAATACTCATCCCTTTCTAATTATAAAATTAATTTCTTAAAGACACAAATAATAACTTTCAACTTAAAAGAAACTCAACAAAGATATTTTTCAGAGAGAACCTATGAAGTTAAACCTCAAAATAAAGTTGAATATTTGGGTATTATTATTAGTAAAAATTCATTTGATACAATCTCTTTAAATTATAGCACATTGCTAGAAGAAATGAAAGGTCTAACTTCAAAATGGCAAAAATTAGAATTATCTTGGTTAGGCCGTATAAACATCTTAAAAGCATACCTAATACCAAAGATACTATACTTGTTTCGAACCATTCCATATCAGGTTCCTAAAAACGTTTTAAGGGATTTTGATAAGTTATTTACAACGTTTGTCTGGTCAGCTAAGAAACCAAGGATATCTAAAAATATCATGAGGAGGAGCATCTCTCACGAAGCATTGGGATACCCAGATTTATATAGACTCTACGAGGCCTCCCGTTTATCTCACGCTCTGGCATGGGCAACTAAAACTAAACAAAATTTAGGATGGTATAATGCGGAAAAAAACATTAGTAATAACATTGATCCATCTAAATTAATTTGGTTAGATAAGAAAACATTGAATAATTTAAAATTAGTAAACCCCCTGGTGAGAGATATTCTGAATGCATTACTTAAAGTTCGGAAAGATTACGGCTTATCAACAGCTATTGATATATTATCTCCCATAGAAATCTTAAACATATATATTACAGATTTAAATATTCAAGGATGGAAACGATGCGGGATACAAAAATTAGCAGATTTTACGGAGGGATAAGATATAATTCATTAAATAAGGAACTTTTTTCTTACTTACGTATTAAGCAATTTTTATTATCAAACCCTTTAAGGGCACATGATAATTTGGATGATCTTTTCTCAGAACCCCCTCAAGCAAAAATAATCTCGAAGGTGTCTAAACTGCTGACAGGCATAATGTCTTCCTGAAAAATGCAAAACAATTCTATCATGGGAAAGAGACCTTCGAGAAGAATTTCATTTGCAAAAGTGGTATAAAGCTTGGCACCATACAAGAAAATCAGTACATTGTTTAAATCTTCATGAACAATATTATAAATTATTACATCGTTGGTACCTGGTTCCAAGCAAACTTAGTAAAATGTATAATGAAAATAACGATGTTTGTTGGCGTTGCCAAAAATCAGTTGGAACTCATTTCCACATATGGTGGGAATGTTCTAATCTTAATCCTATTAAGAATTTAGTATGTCTTATTTTTCAATCAACTACTGGTATTAAGATTTGCTTGACGCCTCAAATCTTTATGTTCCATTTAGACCTTCCGCAAATACCTAAATTTAATAGAATTTTGTTAATTAACATATTATTGGCATGCAAAATATGTATTGTTCGAAATTGGAAAAGCCATGACACCCCATCACGGGACGAAATTTATAATCAAATTAAAATACAGGCTATTTCAGAGAGATATTTTTTTCGGAATAATATAGTTTTTTATTACAAAATTTGGTCTAGTTGGAACACATATATTTTAGGGAGTCCTTGAGAATTTAATAACTATACATATATATTTTTTTTTTCTTCTCTTCTTCTCTTTTTTCTCCTTTTTTCGTGTTCTGCTGATGAGTTCAACCTTTATACTTCGCCAATGTAGACCCCTCATGGAGATCTAAAATGTTACCAAGGTTATCAATCCAAAGAGCTTTGTTGTAGTGTCTAATTGTACGTATGTTTGTTATAATTTACAAATCAATGAA
This sequence comes from Spea bombifrons, assembly GCF_027358695.1. Classification (NCBI taxonomy): domain Eukaryota; kingdom Metazoa; phylum Chordata; class Amphibia; order Anura; family Pelobatidae; genus Spea; species Spea bombifrons. The sequence continues at coordinate 52,809,640 of NC_071088.1, read as the reverse complement.
TATTGTAAGAAGTATACTGTAGGTTACTTTAATTATTATGTAAGTAACTCACATGTTAAATGTTTGTCATAATTATTTTAAAAAAAAATTGAATAAAGAACAATTTTAAAAAAAAATAAAAAATAGTATCTGAAGAAAGTCCTTCTTGTCCTTAAAAAAAACAAGTATAAAGTATAAATATATAACTTGTGCTTGGCATAGAATAACTAAACCAGAAGTTAGGAAAATGCTAGAACTTGACATTATCAAGGAATCTTATAGTAACTGGTGCAGCCACTTTATTTTAGTGCCCAAACCAGATGGAACACGTTCTCTGAGGTTCTGCAATGATTTTAGGAAACTAAACAAAGTATCAAATTGTGATGCTTACCCAATGCCACGCGTAGATGAGCTGGTGGAGAGCCTAGCAAAGGACAGGTTTTTTTCTACATTAGACCTAATGAAAAGCTGCCTCCCTCATTGATTTTGTTAAGGCAAGGAGGCAGATGACTCCTTTGTGGAACGCCGCAAAGCTCTAATCAGCAGTACCTCGTGGCACCGGATTTTCACAAGACAATCTGCACACAGATGACTCTGAGGTCGGTCTGGGTGCTGTTCTGTCTCAGTATGTTGACAAGGAGGAACACCCGGTTTTGTTCTTAAGCAGGAAATTATTGCCCAGGGAACAGCACTATGCTACTATAGAGAAAGAATGCTTTGCAGTGAAGTGGGCTATGGAAACGCTAAGATATTATTTGCTGGGCAGGTATTGAGTTAACTTGAGCTTGGCATAGAATAGGTTAAGAGATTTGACTGTATGGCTCAGCTTATTTCCATTTGTTCACACCTTTCCCTTTGGAGCCAGAGACCAAGATAAATCTTGATGACACATGATGGGTATTGTCACCTTTGCCAGGAAGATGTTGCCTGTGGAAGGGTGAAGGGCCAGACACCCTGGCTACATTTCCCTGGGGGTGGAGACAGAGTATCAATGGAGACAAGGTTGAATTATTTAAGACATAATGTCTAAAATATGACGGTTGCATAACTTTGGGCCCCACCATAACTTGCATCACTATGCCTGCGATATGCTGGTTTCAGGGAGACCAAACATGCCATGCAGGCATGACCATAACAGAAGGAAAAAAGTTGTGGGGTTTGGTATGAAAATGATCTCTAGAACCAGAGAACTATGATGATCCTATTGTCATATTTATGTCAAACTCAGTGGGTATTATATTGAGTATTATGTGATCCCAGGCAAAAATTGAGTACATTTAAAAGTCAGAAAAAAAGTCCCTTTTTCTCAATTTTTCACCTAAATATTTGGTTTGATAGGGTAAATTGTATTGGCCAGCTTCAAAGTTACCCGAAATAGCACATGGGGCAGAATGGCGCTACTGGTACTTATTGCCCCATAACGTGCAGAAAAAGCAAAAAAAACCCATAAAAACATTGGGTATTTCTAAACTCGGGACAAATATTTAGCAGGTTTTTCATTAGTTTTTGCAGATGAGTATAATGCCAATATTTCAACTCTTTCAATGTGGGAAACACTTGACACCCATAAAATCAACAATGCACCCAATGCAGAGACAATCAGCCTTCTTCCTACAACAGGATGTCAAGCTGACATCACAGTTTTGAGTAGAAACTGGCCCCTTGTGTCCACACACAGAAGTCTCTACAAGGCCTGGGCCCATAGTCGGTAGGGAGGATGCTGGCTCTCAGGCCTCTCCGGGGCCCCAGTGATCGAGGGTTCTGTCACAGTAAGGTACCTTCTAGGATACTTCTAGTGCTGCAGGGACAGTAGGAGACCCAATATGTTTTCAGGCTTTTATTACCAAATTAAACAAACACACAAAGATAAACCTACTCCTATTTAGGAATCTTACTATACAGCAGTCTTCACTGACTAACAAAGAACTGGCCAGCTAAACAGGCTCCCAGTATAAAAATAAAACAGAATAGACTTCTATCAAATTCTCCAAAGTCGTCTCTTTTACCAGCCCACCTTGTAGCACACTGTACACCTCCTGTTCCCAACAAGATGAAGACAAAATACAGTGGGCTGTTCAGAGAGAAAGGCTGTTTCCTCCACCCTGCATTTATCTTTCACCCTATCACACATCCCCCTCCCCAGCTAAACATCAGAGTGGAAAGAGGTCGCCACAGTAAGCCCATGAACCCAAGTGCATCAGCATTCACATGCAACAGGCCGGCCCGGTGCTTCACCATGAAACGAAAAGGTTGCAAGGGCAAAAACCACCTGGTTATTCTTGAGTTCTTATCCTTATTTGAGTGACCAGGGTGAAATACCTGCCCAGCAAATAATATCTTAGCGTTTCCATAGCCCACTTCACTGCAAAGCATTCTTTCTCTATAGTAGCATAGTGCTGTTCCCTGGGCAATAATTTCCTGCTTAAGAACAAAACCGGGTGTTCCTCCTTGTCAACATACTGAGACAGAACAGCACCCAGACCGACCTCAGAGTCATCTGTGTGCAGATTGTCTTGTGAAAATCCGGTGCCACGAGGAACTGCTGATTAGAGCTTTGCGGCGTTCCACAAAGGAGTCATCTGCCTCCTTGCCTTAACAAAATCAATGAGGGAGGCAGCTTTTCATTAGGTCTAATGTAGAAAAAAACCTGTCCTTTGCTAGGCTCTCCACCAGCTCATCTACGCGTGGCATTGGGTAAGCATCACAATTTGATACTTTGTTTAGTTTCCTAAAATCATTGCAGAACCTCAGAGAACGTGTTCCATCTGGTTTGGGCACTAAAATAAAGTGGCTGCACCAGTTACTATAAGATTCCTTGATAATGTCAAGTTCTAGCATTTTCCTAACTTCTGGTTTGATAGCTTCTCTTTTGGCCTCAGGAATCCTATATGGTTTCAACCTAACCGTTACCCCAGCCTCCGTTACTATGTCATGGCTCATGTCACCAGTTCTACCTGGCTTCTCTGAAAAGACATCTCTATTCCTTTCTGCCATGTCCCTAGCATCCTCTACCTGTTCAGGTGTTAGCTCAACATTGGTCACAAAGGGTACAAAAAATAAACAGCCTGGTCCTTAAGGGGTTAAGGTTGGTTACTTGATCTTTGGTTATTTAGCTGGTTGGGTATTTTTTGTGTGTGTGTAGAAACTTGAGCAAAGTTGTGAATAATGGAGGGATTATTAAAAAAAAATAAAGTGCTAAAGTGTCTAGCTCTGAGGCTATTGTCAGCTGCATCAAGGAAGCATCTAGGCTTATTGCCTAGGACTATGTAGCTAAGGCAATTAGAGAGAAAAACGTATTCAAATAAGTGTTAAACATGCTCTAATATTTGCAGCCCATTGGATAGCTAAGCAGTACATAAAGGCAGTCTATAAAGGAGCAAAATGAATACTTAGAAGAAAGGGTTCTTGATTTAAACAACAAAATGGATATGTTTAAAATTGCTGCACAAAATACTGCTGCTTTATCCATAGGCATACCTCCCAACATTTCAAAATGTGAAAGAGGGACACTTTTTAAAAAAAAAAAATCTCGCGGAACTCACCGATACAAGCAATTGCACTTTACAATGTCGCGCTTGCATTGCCACTTAAAACACACTTCGTTTCTGTCAGCAGTCATGCATAACCAACACATTGGATTGAATGTGTTACTACTTCCATGATGCTGGCTGAGCATCATGGGAAGTGCAGCAACAGTAAAGCTGCAGATGCTAGCTGTGAACAAAAATTCCCATGATTCCAGCCACCCAGGTGTCCACCATAATGCTGGCTAAGTATCATTGGAAGAGTAGTCCACAGCAGCAGAGATTTTTTAAATGAAAAAAGGCTAACATCCCTCCCATCGCTCCCTCCCAGAACCCTTACACACATCTGCCCATAAACACATATATACATATATGCTGCCTTTACACACCAGCCCATAAACACATATATACACATACACTGCCCTTACACACACACACATACACTGCCCTTACACACACATTGTCATGGCTGAGTGGGGTTCGGAGCGCAGCGCAGAGAGACACCGGGTGCAAGGGAGTGAAGTAAGGGCAATCCAACACACAAAGTCCAGTATCTTAGCCAAGGGTCAAAAGTCCGTGTAATCAAATAGAAGGTGCGCAGTACAACAAGGGTAATCCAAAGGCAAAGTCCAGAAATCCAGCCGAGGGTCAAAGTCCGTAAATCAATCAGAAGGTTCGCAGTACAAGGGATAATCCAAAAACAAAGTCCAGGAATCAAGCCGAGGGTCAAAAGTCCATATAATTCAAATAGAGGAATAACAGCTACAAGGTATAGGAATCCGGTAGGGAACTTGAACAACCAAGTAATGAAGTTACAGGGTTGCAGGTTTAAATAGCCCGCCTAATTGATACTCCTCCTCTCTCTGTGGCAGTCAATTAGTCCCTAACCCCTCCCCTGGCTGTCAGATAGGTTTGGGAGCGCAGGACACGCCCCCCTGGCTGCCAGTAGCCGTTTGGGAGCGCAGGACACGCCCCCCCTGGCTGCTAGCAGCGGTCTGGGACCGCAGGACACGCCCCCCCGCCATACTGCTACTCCCTGCTTCTGCCGCGTGCGGCTGCCGCCGCAACGGAGACCGGGGACGCGGCCCGCGGCACGGAGATGCCGTGCCGTGAGGCCAAGGACGTGGTTGCTCGGCGGGGACGCCGCCGGGTAGGGACCGCCGCCGCCGACGGGTTGGGACCCGACCGGAACGTGGCCGAGGACGCGGGCGCCCGGCGGTGTCGCCGTCGGGTGAGGACCCCCGCCGACTACCGGTAGGGTCCTGACAGGATCCCCCCCGGAGACGCCACCTCAGGGGGCGAGCAGGTGCAGGCTTGGAAGGATGTGCCAGATGGAAAGCACGAATCTTCACTGGAGCATGGAAGTTGGAGGCAGGTTCCCATGTACGTTCTTCTTGGCCATAGCCCTTCCAATGAACCAGGTATTCTATGCGTCCATACCGATGACGGGAATCCAAGATGCTGTCCACTTCGTACTCATCTGCACCCGACACCGAGACCGGGGGAGGTGGAGGAGCTTGTGGTTTTCTTTGGTGCGTATCGGGGAACCATTTCTTGATGAGGGATACATGAAACGTGGGGTGTACGCGCCATGTGGTAGGGAGATCAAGGCGAACGGCCGAAGGACCATAAATGGCGGTAACGGTGAAAGGTCCTAGGTATTTTGGACTTAGTTTCTTTGATGGTCCTGGTAATTTGATGTGGGCAGAGGATAGCCATACTTTGTCTCCGACTTGATAAAGGGGTGCTGCTTGTCTTCGTTTATCAGCATGCCTCTTCTGATCCAGTTGTGCTTTGTGTAAGTGGGTCTGTAGGGTCTGAAACCCCTGTTGTAGGAGTTGTAGTCGATCAACAGCTGGGGGAACGGTGGCAGTAGGAGGTATGTCCACATGGAACTGCGGGTCGTACCCGTAATTAGCCCGAAAGGGCGTCATCCGAATTGAACTCTGTACCTGGTTGTTGTATACAAATTCAGCCACTGGTAACAGAGGGCACCAGTCGTCTTGGAGGTGTGACACATAGCAACGAAGGTACTGTTCCAGAATCTGGTTTATTCTTTCAGTTTGCCCGTTGGTCTGGGGGTGATATGCAGATGAAAGAAGTCTCTTGAGACGTAACCCTTTACAGAATGCAGCCCAAAACCGAGATGTGAATTGCACCCCTCTGTCGGATAGTACTGTCTTAGGGATGCCGTGGAGACGAAAAATGTGGCGGATGAACAGGTCTGCGGTTTGTGCGGCGGTTGGCAGTCGGTGAACAGGAATGAAGTGTGCCATTTTTGTGAGCCTATCGACCACTACCATGATAGTAGTATGTTGTTGGGATACCGGTAGGTCCACTATGAAATCCACCGCCACTTCTTCCCATGGTCGTTTAGGTATGGGTAGTGGTTGCAAGAGGCCAGTAGCCTTGACTGGTTGTTGTTTGGCTCGGGCACATGTATCGCACGATTTGATATATGTTATGATGTCCCGTTTCATCGCAGGCCACCAAAAGGACCTCTTAGCCAATTCATAGGTTTTCCGAACACCCCCATGTCCAGCTAGAGGATGATCATGTACGGCGTTGAGGATGTCGGGTTTGACTTGATCCGGCACGTAAAGCTGGCTGCCTCTGTATAGGAGACCATCATTAGAGTGGAGAGGAACGTCACACACCGGAGACGGTTGAGGGGTGCTGTGGGTTCGGAGTTTCTGGAGTAGAGACGTCCGGAAGGCAAGAAAGACGCCAGCAGGGAGGATGGTGTTTTCGGCCTCTGTGGTCTTTTCTTGTTCATCGTATAACCGGGATAAGGCGTCCGCTTTTCCATTGCGGGCGCCTGGTCTGTATGTTATGTGTAGGGGAAATCTAGTGAAAAACAGTGCCCAACGAGCCTGTCTAGGACAGAGTCTGCGTGCTGTCTGGAGGTATTCGAGGTTCCTGTGATCCGTGAACACTGTAACAGGATGTTGAGCGCCCTCCAACAGGTGGCGCCATTCTTCCAAAGCCATCTTGATGGCCAGTAGTTCGCGATCACCTACGCCATAATTGCGTTCGGCAGGGTTGAGGCGCTTGGAATAAAAGGAGACAGGGTGCAAGGAGTCCTTCTCTCCGTGTCTTTGTGACAACACCGCGCCTACTGCGGTTTCCGAGGCGTCTACCTCCAAGAAATAAGGTTTTTGTGGATCAGGCAAAACGAGTATGGGTGCAGTTGTGAACTTTTGTTTCAAGAGTTCAAAGGCATGTTGGGCTTGTGGTGTCCACTGGAAACGGTTCTGTTTGGTGGTCAACTGTGTGATAGGACGGATGATTCGGGAGAAACTGTTGATGAACCGCCTGTAATAGTTGGCGAAACCCACAAACCTCTGTACGGCTTTGACCGATGTTGGCGTGGGCCACTGTAATATGGCTTCTACTTTTTTGGGGTCCATTTCAATGTGACCTGGGGTTATGATGAAGCCGAGGTATTCTATCCTTGTTGTTTCAAAGGTGCATTTTTCAATCTTTGCGTACAGTTGGTTCTCCTGTAGGCGGTTCAAGACCTGTCGCACGTGTTTCCGGTGTTCCATCAATGACGAGGAGTACACAAGGATGTCATCTAGGTATATTATTACGCAGGTGTCCAATAAATCCCGAAATATGTCATGGAGGAAATGCTGGAATGTGGCGGGCGCGTTACAAAGGCCGAATGGCATGACCCTGTATTCGTAATGACCATAGCGGGAACGAAAGGCCGTTTTCCATTCATCCCCCCTCCTTATACGTACTAAATTGTAAGCCCCTAACAGGTCGATCTTGCTGTAGATACATGCCCCACGTAGCCTATCCATCAGCTCAGGTATGAGAGGAAGCGGGTATTTGTTTTTAATGGTGATTTTATTTAGTGCACGGTAATCCACACATGGTCTAACTCCACCGTCCTTCTTACCCACAAAAAAAATACCAGCACCCGCAGGTGACGTTGAAGGCCTGATGAAGCCCTTACGTACACTACTTTCAATATAGTCCTTCAAAACCTTGAGTTCCGGTTCAGACAGGGGGAATATCCTCCCGAAGGGAATAGCGGCACCCGGTATCAAATCAATCGGACAGTCATATGTCCTATGAGGTGGTAATTGTTCCGCTTCCTTTTTATCAAAGACCTTAGCGTAGTCCTGGTAGGGTATGGGTATCTTGGTTGACGGCGTGGACACGGTGGATGAAACAAAGTGGGGTGTAGGTGAACGGGCATCGAGAAGACAGTGCCGGTTACAGTGAGGAGAGGAGAATGTCAGCGCACCAGCAGTCCAGTCAATACAGGGGTTGTGACGGCGAAGCCACGGTAACCCCAGAATTATGGGAAACAAAGGAGACGGTGCCAGATTGAAACATAGAGTCTCTTGGTGTCCGGTCCCAACGGTGAGGGAGACCGGTATGGTTTCGTTGGTTACTGGGCCTGACTTCATAGGGGTGCCATCCACCAGATGGATCGTGAGTGGTTGTGCCTTGGATTGGGTTGGGAGACCTGAAGCACGTGCCAGCGCAAGGTCCATGAAGCATTCGCTGGCTCCGGAGTCAATGATGGCCTTCTGCTGGATCCTTTTTCCGTCCCACTGTAATGAGACAGGGATGGATAAGTGGCTAGACAAGCCCCCAAACAATACAGGATACACAGGTGGAGAACGCTTACCTCTGGAGGCTAAGGCAGGGCACTGGTAGGAAGTGTGGCCCGGGCCTCCGCAATAGAGGCAGAGGTTAGCTTTCTTTCGTCTTTCTTTTTCTGCTTCGGGTAACGGCCCACGAGCCATACCTATCATCATAGGTTCCTCTGTTGTTGCTGGAGCAGAGGCAGGAGCAGTATGAAAAAACGGTGTAGGACGGAGAGGACCAATATTGGCGGACCGTTCCGAACGCCTTTCCCGAAAACGCCTGTCCATCTGTATCACCAGTTGAGTCAGATCCTCCAGGGTCTCTGGTATGCCAACCCTGGCTAACTCGTCTTTCAATTGTTCAGAAAGGCCCAAGCGAAACTGATGTACAAGGGCTGGTTCATTCCATTGGGTTTCCACAGCCAATCCACGGAATTCCGCTACGTATTCCTCCACATGCCTCCTTCCTTGCTTGAGGACTCTCAGACCGGTCTCCACTGTGGCGGTTCTGTGAGGGTCATCATATAAGGCATCCAAGGAGCGTCGGAAGTCCTCCCAGTTATTCAAGGACGGGTGATCCGCCTGCAGAAGGTGGTGAGCCCAAGACATAGGGGCTCCAGTGAGCAAAGAAATGACGGTTCTTACTTTTACGAAATCCGTGGCATAGGCCCTGGGTTTAAGGGCAAACAGCAATTCACAGGTGGTAATAAACGCTTTATACTTGGAGCGGTCCCCGGAGAACCGGTCAGGGAGCGGTACGTGAGGGTCAGGTGCCTGTGCGGCCATAGCGTCGGCAATAGGAGGAGGGACAGGAGGTGCAGGTGGAGCCGCTGCTATGGGAGCTGCTTGTAGGGCTTGCACCTGGGCTTGCAAGGTTTGTTGATTATCCTGCAGCCCTTGCATGGTGTGAGCCAAAGTTGCAATCTGCTGCGTGAGCGCCATGAAGGCATCGGTGACTCCTGCAGGCTCCATATGACTTGGTTGTTATGTCATGGCTGAGTGGGGTTCGGAGCGCAGCGCAGAGAGACACCGGGTGCAAGGGAGTGAAGTAAGGGCAATCCAACACACAAAGTCCAGTATCTTAGCCAAGGGTCAAAAGTCCGTGTAATCAAATAGAAGGTGCGCAGTACAACAAGGGTAATCCAAAGGCAAAGTCCAGAAATCCAGCCGAGGGTCAAAGTCCGTAAATCAATCAGAAGGTTCGCAGTACAAGGGATAATCCAAAAACAAAGTCCAGGAATCAAGCCGAGGGTCAAAAGTCCATATAATTCAAATAGAGGAATAACAGCTACAAGGTATAGGAATCCGGTAGGGAACTTGAACAACCAAGTAATGAAGTTACAGGGTTGCAGGTTTAAATAGCCCGCCTAATTGATACTCCTCCTCTCTCTGTGGCTGTCAATTAGTCCCTAACCCCTCCCCTGGCTGTCAGATAGGTTTGGGAGCGCAGGACACGCCCCCCTGGCTGCCAGTAGCCGTTTGGGAGCGCAGGACACGCCCCCCCTGGCTGCTAGCAGCGGTCTGGGACCGCAGGACACGCCCCCCCGCCATACTGCTACTCCCTGCTTCTGCCGCGTGCGGCTGCCGCCGCAACGAAGACCGGGGACGCGGCCCGCGGCACGGAGATGCCGTGCCGTGAGGCCAAGGACGTGGTTGCTCGGCGGGGACGCCGCCGGGTAGGGACCGCCGCCGCCGACGGGTTGGGACCCGACCGGAACGTGGCCGAGGACGCGGGCGCCCGGCGGTGTCGCCGTCGGGTGAGGACCCCCGCCGACTACCGGTAGGGTCCTGACACACATATACACGTAAATTGCCCTTACACACACACACACACATATACAGGTACACTGCCCTTAGACACAAACATATACACGTAAACTGCCTTTACACACACATATACACGTGCACTGCCCTTAGACACACATATCCACGTACACTGCCCTTACATACACATATCCACATACACTGCCCTTACACACGCATATACATTGCCCTTACACACACACACACACATACATGTACACTGCCCTTACACACATACATGTACACTGCCCTTACACACACACACACACAAACATATACACGTAAACTGCCTTTACACACACATATACACGTGCACTGCCCTTAGACGCACATATCCACGTACACTGCCCTTACATACACATATCCACATACACTGCCTTTACACACACATATACATTGCCCTTACACACACACATACATACATGTACACTGCCCTTACACACATACATGTACACTGCCCTTACACACACACACACATGTACACTGCCCTTACACACACACACATGTACACTGCCCTTACACACACACATACATGTACACTGCCCTTACACACACACATACATGTACACTGCCCTTACACACACACATATACATGTACACTGCCCTTACACACACATATATACACATACACTGCCTTTACACACCAGCTAACAAATACCTATACTGCTCTTACACGCACCGGTCCATACACACACAAGCTTACAAACACATACACTGCCCTTACCCCCATTTCTCCCCATCTCTTACCTCTTCCTCCATCCTACTACTCCCTCATCACTACGCATCGGCTATTGCTGCCGAGCGCAGGGATGACATTACTGATTAGGGAGCAGTAAGTGAAGTGACAGACCTCGCGCTCCCTAATGTTGAGCCGACTAGAGGGAGATTGCAATCTCCCAGCTAGTCTGGAGGCTGCTGACCGGGCGCTTGTGCGCCCCCCGCAGCTGCACCTGAGGTGAGTATCGATCTCACCCTTCCTCTGCCCCTGCAAAGCGGAACAGAGAAAGTGATAGGCGGGACGGCAGGACAGAAACCCAAAATCGGGACTGTCCCACGTAAATTGGAACAGTTAGGGGGCATGCATAGGTACTGAGCAGATGTGTCAAGCAAATACACAGTTAAAACACAAAAATCAGGAACTTAGAGGTTAAATGATGCAGAGGGAGCTATTAGAACACTGAGACCCCACAGCTATAAAGACACTGACCAATACAAATTCCAGGCAGAAATTAATGATCAAAGGTTACAGATGGGGAAAAAGTAATGCTACTGTGGCTGCTTTTAATATTATGGAAAATGATAAAGAGATTTTAAAAGACATGGAATGGGATATTTTTTTGAAGAAGGTGCCAAAGAAAACCATTACTTACATGCATGGAGGTCATCATTTTGTATTGAGCATAAGAAAGATGCTCAGGGATTAACTATCTTTAAAGCTGGTATGTCCAAACTCCTGACTAGCACAGGGGTACAGGCTTTAAGCAGGGAATTCTGTAGCATATTGTTTAGAGATTATCCTGTGGATGTGTTGTTGAAAATTGAGCAGCTCGATCATATGCACAGGAAGTGATGCAGACCAATTTGGTGTAATAATGGTTAGTCCGGATTCTTACTGACCCAAGAACAAAACATCTTGTAGATGCGATATTAACCCCTTAAGGACCAGGCTGTTTTTTTATTTTTGTAGCCTTTTGTACCAAGGCTGTTTTAACACTTTTACAGTGCGCTTGTTTAGCTGTAATTTTCTCATTTAGTGTACCCACACAAGTTATATATTGCTTTTTTTCAGGACAAGAAAGGTTTTGTTTTGAAATCATATGATCTAATTTCCTATTAAAAAAAACACAATCTTGTACCCATCCAAAAAGCTAATGGAAAAAAACTGCTAAATAGATTCTACTGCTTGTCCTGCTTTCCTTTTTTCTGCAAGTTATACAACAAATACAACTAGCGTTTTTCTTATTTCAAAACCAATTATTTTTTCCAAATATCATCATTCTGCCCCATGTGCTATTTCGGGTATCTTTAAAGCCGGCCAATGAAATTTACCCCATCAAACCATATAATTTTGAAAACTAGACACCGCAAGATATTTCAAATGCTGGTATGTTAACCCATCCCACTTCTACTACCATTCTTTGTCAAACTTTGTGGTAGTAATTTATTTTGTGTTTATCACAAAGATTGCACTTAAGGTATGGATTTACAGCTCCTGGTGTATGTCACTGTCAAACAAGACCCCAATATGTGTTCAGGAACATCTCCCGAGTACAGTGAAACCCCACATATATCAGGTTGTTTGGGAGGTAAAATGTCACATTTGGGAAGTGCGCATTTTTAAATTTGGAACTTGACATCTGGTCCTACTGCCCCCATGTCCTAATAGGGCCATCTTTGAAGCCGGTTAATTCAATTTACCCCATCAAACCATATATTTTTGGAAACTGTCTACCCCAAGGTATTTTAAATACTAGTATTTTATTTGTAGCCTTAGTTTCTGTCTGGTATGGCAATTGCCGCAAAGGGGTTAAACTTTAACAGGTTGAAAATGTTGCTCCCCTTTGCTGATCTACACGTTTCAGTATTCCTTTCAAAATGTGAGCAGATGTGCAGTTTTGTAATGCCCCCCTTGTTACTAATATTTGAGGGTTTGTATACCTACTATTGACTGCACCTCTTTGCATCAGAGCAACTCTCTACTAGACTTGGGCACCAGGGGGCTCTTCGTGTTCGTCTTCGTGCTCGTCTTCGGCAAAAAAAAAAACTTCGTATTCCGCGAATATTCGCCTGGTCCTGTCTTCTCTTCGGGAGAATATTCGCGGACATTCTTCGTGTTCGGGTTTTCTTCGTTTTCCCCGGTTAAGGGGTTAAAACGGGGTTAAAGCCGCTCTGGCGCCAGGAGTTTAAATGTCCGTATGAGCAACTCTATTGGTCGTCAGCAGGGGGCTCATCTGCCATTGGTTGATGGCAGACGAGCCCCCTGCTGGCGACCAATAGGGTCGCTCGTACAGACTGTTAAACTCCTGGTGCCGTAATTGTCCGGCAGATCCCCCTGGTCTCCCTGTTCTATCATTTATTAACTGATAGAACAGGGCGACCAGTGGGATCTGCCGGGTAAGTTGCAGCATTGGGATTTTAAAAGTCTGTACGAGCGACTCTGTTGGTCGCTCGTACAGACTTTTAAAACCCCAATGCTGCAACTTACCCGGCACATCCCACTGGTCTCCCTCCCTGTTCAATTAATTAAATGTCCGTACGAGCGAACAATAAAGTCGCTCGTATGGACATTTAACTAATTGAACAGGGAGGGAGATCAGTGGCATCGGCAGGGTAAATTGCAGCATTGGGGTTTTAAAACCCCAATGCTGCAACTTGCCCTGCAGATGCCACTGGTCTTTAACTAATTGAACAGGGAGGGAGACAGGGAGACCGATGCCACTGGTCTCCCTCCCTGTTCAATTAGTTAGTCTGTGCCGGGTTAAATGTCCGTACGAGCGACCAATAAAGTCGCTCGTACGGACATTTAACTAATTGAACAGGGAAGGAGACCAGTAGCATCTGCAGGGTAAGTTGCAGCATTGGGGTTTTAAATGCACAAGTCTACTCTCTACCCACAAGGCTTTGACATTATCACCCCTATCAGTACATACTACTTCTTTAATACTAGTCCTTACCTAATGTCTAACATAAATACATAGCCAACCCCTTTTCTTGTCCTTGGTCTTGTCATATAGTCAAGGTAGCCTTAAGCTTATTCCATGAATGTTTAAATTCCCTCACTGTACTAAACTTAACTTCTGATGGGAGGCTGTTTCAGTTATCTAACAATCACTATGTAATGTAAAACTGCCTTACATTACATAGGAACTCCTCCATCTCTTTGCGTCCAGGATAAATCTCCAGACCGAAGCCTTTTTCAGCTCGCTTCCGGATACGCTGTCCCTGGCCGTCTCAGGGTGCCTATGCGTTCTTGCTTTCCTCCATGATCCTGCGGACTCTCCACTGTCTCGGCGTTTTGGCTCAAGTGAACACCCCATTGTGGAAGTCAAAGCCGTGGTTCCCTCTTCTGCTGGAAATGTCCTGCGAGGACCCCCTGCTCATTCCATCTTCGCCGGATTTGCTTCTAGACCCGGCGGGGAGCCAAGCTGTGCATGGCACAGTGCATCCAGGCCTATTTGTCGGCGTCCCTTACTTTGCGCGTTTCTTCAAAGGGCCCCTTTTTTTATTTGCCACGTTTGGCCGTTTTGGCCGGTCTGCACTCCGACCCTGGCCAGGTGGATCCTCGGCCTGGCTGGAATTGAGGGTTCCTTTGGGGCCCCATTTGGTATGCGGTGCTGCGGCTTCCGTGGCTTTCTCTTTGGGTAGCTTTCTGTCGCTTGCGGCGGCGGATTGGTCTCGGGAGTCGACGTTTCATACGTTTTACTTTCGCCCTCAGCTGCATGCTCAGTTGGCGCTGTTGAGGCGTTAAAATTGCTAAATATGAAGCCTCTTGTCTTGCTGTAAAATTGGGGATTAATCTAGCCTTGGTGCAGAATTAGTCTACATTTTATTAAAGACAGGAGGCGAGTATTTTCCCTCCCTTCCATTTCCCTCCCTATGTCGGTGTTGTACTGAGATTGTTAGCATGTTTTATGGCTGTTCTCATTTGTTACGACATTATATTTTCAGGTGTTGACATATTTGCGCCTGGTACTGTCACTTTGTCTTTGCTATTTCAGGATTTTCTACATCTCTTTGAGGTTCTCTGGCGTGGATTTCCTGTTGTCCTGCGGGCTTCCTTGATGTTCTGATGGTTTCGGATCCTGTTGATTGTTCTATCGACACTATGTCTTACCTGTTCTGCTCAACTTGCAAAGAAAGAGGAGTGGCTGGCATTTGGGACTTATATAGTGTTCTGTCTGTTTTCTGATTGGTTGTTTATCTTATGGTTGTTTACTCCTTTGCTGCTGGAGGTTATCAATAAAGAAGGATAATGCAAAATACTTGCCTCCTGTCTTTAATTAAAATTTAGATTAATTCTGCACCAAGGCTAGATTAATCCCCAATTCTAGGCTGTAAATCAACCACCAATTTTATGTCCATAAATTCCATTGCCAATTTACTGTATTGCTAAGTACATTATAGATTTTAGTGTCAAATAAAACATATCTGCCATATTCAACAATATTTTAAAATACATAAAAAATGATTCTCCAAAAGCAAAGCACCACTTTATAGGGGTTGGCAAAACATGCACCCATAGCAGTCCCTGGCTAATGTACTTTAAAAAAAAAAAATTCATACCGAACTGCTTATTCAATGAGGTGAACATATATTTTACTTAAAACAATGGAAGAAAATGTATATACCCCCATGAGTCATTATTCATAAACAATTTCTACAGATCACTCCAATTTTAATTAAAGAAAGTAAATCTAAAAGTGCATACCATGCCATTGCCACGAACTGCAATAAGCAGAACAATAGCGCAAGCCCTTTGATCTTCCACTGAAAGAAATTACAAAAAAAAACGATTACAACAGAACACACAATTATAGTTATTATAGAATTATAGTTGTTAAAACTGTTAACTAAGTTTTCAAGGTTTTTTTTTCTTTTGGTACCCAACTCAAAAGAAATCAAACTCAAAACTTTTTATGTTCACAAAAGCAACTATTGCTTACAAAAAAAAATACAAGCAGGTCAGGCATTATACATTATGGTGCCAGGATTATTGCATAACTTGGTTTTCTTCTCTCGGTTCAGAGGGATCCATGTAAAAAGGTTAATA
This sequence comes from Spea bombifrons, assembly GCF_027358695.1. Classification (NCBI taxonomy): domain Eukaryota; kingdom Metazoa; phylum Chordata; class Amphibia; order Anura; family Pelobatidae; genus Spea; species Spea bombifrons. Next base: position 52,793,957 of record NC_071088.1, on the reverse strand, counting down.
CTGAGAAAGTAAAAATTATATAATGACGTCATCTTCCGGCGCTCAACATTTCAAGCCGGCACCGAGACCGAGCTAGAGGGCTCGCAGAGGAGAGAGAGGGGCGCCGAGCGGGTACTGACAACTTGGTAAGCAAAAAACACTCGGCGCCCTCTCTCTCTTCCACTTTAAAGAAAAAGAAAAAAAAAGGGCTTGGGGTGGCAAAGTGCCGCCCATTCAAAAGTGCCGCCTGGAGCAATTGCCCCACTCTGCTCCATGGTAGGGCCGGCCCTGCTCACGATGACACGATGACAACTTGACATAATGGAGTTCTTTGCTAATGGAGTTCTTCTGACATATTCAATTCCAAAATAATGCCCCAGCGACAAGGGTAAGTTACAACTACAAATAAACCAATCCCGTTCCCGGGATCAAAAAATACCCTTATTATAACCCCACCCTAAAACATGACTTTTATTAATATGTTTATTAAAAGGTATAACCAAAAAAAGATTTTTAAAAACACCAGTGTCACCAGTCCTACCATAAAAGGTATACGTCACAGTAACATAAGCTGTGTAACACTAATATTAGGTCATACATACTGTTGATGGCTGCAGTCCTAACAACAGAAATAATTCAATTATGACCAGTGACAGAGGCTAATTAAAAACTCAGACAAGTAGCCCCCCTGACATGTTTCGCTCCTCAGAGCTTCATCAGAGGTCTGGGCTAATGGCTTCCAAAATGGAGACTGTTTGGCCTTATATCTCTTTGTTAGTGACATCACGGATTCGGGGAGGGAACAATCATATCCAATGGTTACCGATGTATTAGATGTGTTTCCAGATCCAGCCAATTGCTTTAAAGGTGACTAAGCATGACATCACCCACATAGTCCAATAGAATTCCATATACATGATGGGCAGTGGTTCTCTCCAATTCCCAAAGGTGAGCAGTCAAAGAAATTGACTGACAGTTATTCTCACCAATCATAGATGTTCCTTTCCACTCAGAGACACTCCTATTACTAGATCTCCTATCCATTGTAATTCTTATTATTCACATTACACCCGGTTCACCAATGCAGGTTGCGGGCAGCACAGTGGCTCAGTGGCCTATACAGTTGCCCTTTACATTAAAAGTATCTTTATTGAAACAGAACACAGTGATGCCACCATGAAACCATCAGTGGTACCCTGTATTCTATAAAGACATCAAAGTGATTTCTAGTCATAGTAAATACACATATATAAAAAAAACATGTGTATAATACTCACCCAAAAGGCAGAACATAAAGTAAGCGACATACAAACCTAAAAAAAACATACAAAAAACTATTACATGTTGCTATTATGCTCAAATAATAAAATCAATCTTAGTACCATTCAAATTTTAACTAAGGTTTACAAATGTACATAATTTAAAAAAAGCAAGAACCCAAAGATCAGTCAAAATATATATCTTCTTTAATTCATAATAAAGTACTTATATGTTTTTAATTACTTTGTAAAAATATTAAGAACTCAAACTGCAGCCACTTGGTAACTTTCATATATAGTGACCCATAAGCCAAATCACAGCTAATTTAACAGAAAAGCGGTCTTTGATGTGTACCCGATTGCCTGAGTAAGTAGGTGGCTGTGCACAAGGCAAGCTCTCCTGCATTCATGCTGTCAGATGTCTGAGACATCTACTATCCATATAAACTTTAAAAAGGCTTAGTTAATATCAATATACAGTGAAGGAAAAAAATGATTTCATCCGCTGGTGATTTTGTACGTTTGTCCACTGACTAAGACATGATCAGTCTATAATTTTAGAGACAAAAAATCAACAAAAGAAACAAAAAATCCAGAATAACGCATTTCAAGTAAATTATAAATTAATTCGCATTTTACTCAGCGAAATAAATATTTGACCTCTTTGCAAACCTCAACTTAGTACTTGGTGGCAAAACCCTTGTTGGCAATCACAGAAGTTAGATGTTTCTTGTAGTTGGCCACCAGGTTTGCATACATCTCAGGAGGGATTTTGTTCCACTCCAGATCCTCTCATTAAGTCATTAAGGTTCCGAGGCTGACATCTGGCAACTCGAACCTTAAGCTCCCTCCACTGATTTTCTATGGGATTAAGGTCGGGAGACTGGCTAGGCAACTCCAGGACTTTATAGAACTTCTTCCTGAGCCACTCCTTTGTTGCCTTGGCTGTGTGTTGAGGGTCATTGTCATGCTGGAATACCCATCCACCACCCATTTCCAATGTCCTGGCTGAGGGAAGAAGGTTGTCACCCAAGATTTGATGGTACATGGCCCCATCCTTCATCCCTTTGATGCAATGAAGTTGTCCTGTCCCCTTGGCAGAAAAACAATCTCAAAGCATAATGTTTCCCCATCCATGTTTGACCATGGGGATGGTGTTCCTCCAAACACGGCGAGTTGAGTTGATGCCTCAATTTTGGTCTCATCTGACCACAACACTTTCACCCAGTTCTCCTCAGAATCATTCAGATGTTCATTGGCAAACTTCAGATGGGCCTGTACATGTGCTTTCTTGAGCAGGGGGACCTTGCGGGCACTGCAGGATTTCAGTCCTTCACGGCGTAGTGTGTTTTCTTTGTGACTATGGTCCCAGCTGCCTTGAGATCATTGACAAGATCCTCCCTTGTAGTTCTGGGCTAATACCTCACCGTTCTCATGATCATTGAAACTCCACACTTATTTTGTGTTTCTTCCATGTGCGAATAATCACACCAACTGTTGTCACCTTCTCACCAAGCTGCTTGGCGATGGTCTTGTAGCCCATTCCAGCCTTGTGTAGGTCTGCAATCTTGTCCCTGACATCCTTGGACAGTCCTTTGGTCTTGGCCATGGTGGAGAGTTTGGAATTTTTTGATTGCCTCTGTGGACAGGAGTCTTTTATACAGGTAACAAGCTGAGATTAGGAGCACTCCCTTTCAGAGCTAGACATCTTACTGATTGATAGGGGATCAAATACTCATTTCACTGAGTAAAATGCAAAATGCGTGATTCTGTCTCTCACTGTTCAAATAAACCTACCATTAAAATTAGAGACTGATCATGTCTTTGTCAGTGGGCAAATATGCGAAATCAGCAGGGGATCAAATTATTTTTTCCATCACTGTATAGACATGCAGCCTCTCAATTTCATTCCCTGCCAATTCAGTTCAGCCGCAAATTCGGGGGCATTTTCAATTCAGGAACTAAATTTGTTGCCCAGTGCCTCACGGAAGTGGTCTGCATTTAGAGAGTGTGAGAGAGTGAAAGAGAATGAGTGTGTGAGAGAGTGAGTGTGTTAGGATGAATAAACAGGAACCCACTATGCATGGAATGAATCCCCAAATGTAGCTGCAAGGGTAATTGAGGACAGCGGTAGTAGCAAGGCAGAAAATGGTTAGTCCAGGTCAGGGGCTCCAGAGAAGCAGCATAAATGGTTAAGCATTCCACGGTCAGGGACAACAGAGAAGCAGCATAAACGGTTAAACATCCATGGTCAGGGACACTAGAGAAGCAGCAATACATCACAACAATATATTTATTTGATTCAGAAATACAGTGAAATTTCACTAAATGCACCTAGCAGGTCCAATTTATTTTTTGGAAAAAAACAAAAATTTAATTTTTATACAAAACAATTGATGAATAGTAACATAGTAACATAGTAACATAGTTCATAAGGTTGAAAAAAGACCAAAGTCCATCAAGTTCAACCTATATACATATTGTGTCCCTACTGTGTTGATCCAGAGGAAGGCAAAAAACCCTTATGAAGCAGATGCCAATTGCCCCATACCAGGGGGAAAATTCCTTCCCGACTCCAAATATGGCAATCAGAATAAATCCCTGGATCAACATTCTGTCCCTATTAATCTAATATCCATAACTTGTAATATTATTGCTTTAAAGAAACACGTCCAGGCTCCTTTTAAACTCTTTTATTGAGTTTACCATTACCACTTCCTCTGGCAGAGAGTTCCATAGTCTCACCGCTCTTACTGTAAAGAACCCCCGTCTGTGCTGGTGTAGAAACCTTCTTTCCTCCAGCCGTAGAGGATGTCCCCTTGTTATAGATACAGTCCTGGGTATAAATAGGTCCTGGGAGTGATCTCTGTACTGCCCCCTTATATATTTATACATAGTTATTAAGTCCCCCCTAAGCCGTCTTTTTTCCAAACTAAATAACCCAAATTCTGATAATCTTTCTGGGTACTGTAGTCCTTCCATTCCCCTTATTACTCTGGTTGCCCGTCTTTGAACCCTCTCCAGCTCCACTATATCTTTCTTGTACACTGGTGCCCAGTACTGTACACAGTATTCCATGTGTGGTCTGACTAGTGACTTGTACAATGGTAGAATTATTTCCTTGTCGTGGGCATCTATGCCCCTTTTGATGCACCCATGCACCCATGATTTTATTTGCCTTAGCAGCAGCTGCCTGACACTGGTCGCTACAGGTAAATTTACTGTTAACCAAGACTCCTAAGTCCTTTTCCATGTCAGTCGTCCCCAGTGTTTTCCCATTTAATACATATTCCCAGCCTGGATTTTTCTTCCCCATGTGCATAACCTTACATTTATCTGTGTTGAACCTCATCTGCCACATCCCAGCCCAAGCCTCGAACCTATGCAGATCCATTTGTAATCGTGCACTGTCCTCTGTTGTGTTAACCACGTTACAGAGCTTAGTATCGTCTGCAAAGATTGATACTTTACTATACAATCCCTCTATAAGGTCATTAATAAATATATTAAAAAGAATAGGACCCAAAACTGACCCCTGTGGTACCCCACTAGTAACAGTCACCCACTCAGAGTATGTACCATTAATAACTACCCTTTGTTTCCTATCACTGAGCCAGTTACTTACCCACATACACACATTCTCCCCCAGCCCAAGCATTCTCATTTTATGTACCAGCCTTTTATGTGGCACCGTATCAAATGCTTTGGAAAAATCAAGATATATGACTATATGCTATTCTAAAACCATATATTATGTTAGTTTTTATAGTTTTTATTAGACTTGGGCACCAGGGGGCTCTTCGTGTTCGTCTTCGTGCTCGTCTTCGGCAAAAAAAAAAACTTCGTATTCCGCGAATATTCGCCTGGTCCTGTCTTCTCTTCGGGCGAATATTCGCGGACATTCTTCGTGTTCGGGTTTTCTTCGTTTTCCCCGGTTAAGGGGTTAAAACGGAGTTAAAGCCGCTCTGGCGCCAGGAGTTTAAATGTCCGTATGAGCAACTCTATTGGTCGTCAGCAGGGGGCTCGTCTGCCATTGGCTGATGGCAGACGAGCCCCCTGCTGGCGACCAATAGGGTCGCTCGTACAGACTGTTATACTCCTGGTGCCGTAATTGTTCGGCAGATCCCGCTGGTCTCCCTGTTCTATCATTTATTAACTGATAGAACAGGGAGACCAGCGGGATCTGCTGGGTAAGTTGCAGCATTGGGATTTTAAAAGTCTGCACGAGCGACTCTGTTGGTCGCTCGTGCAGACTTTTAAAACCCCAATGCTACAATTTACCCGGCACATCCCACTGATCTCCCTCCCTGTTCAATTAATTAAATGTCTGTACGAGCGACCAATAAAGTCGCTCGTACGGACATTTAACTATCTGAACAGGGAGGGAGACCAGTGGCATCGGCAGGGTAAGTTGCAGCATTGAGGTTTTAAAACCCCAATGCTGCAACTTGCCCTGCCGATGCCACTGGTCTTTAACTAATTGAACAGGGAGGGAGACCGATGCCACTGGTCTCCCTCCCTGTTCAATTAGTTAGTCTGTGCCGGGTTAAATGTCCGTACGAGCGACCAATAAAGTCGCTCGTACGGACATTTAACTCTGTACAGAGAGGGAGACCAGTGGCATCGGCAGGGTAAGTTGCAGCTGCAACTTACCCTGCCGATGCCACTGGTCTTTAACTAATTGAACAGGGAGGGAGACCGATGCCACTGGTCTCCCTCCCTGTTCAATTAGTTAGTCCGTGCGGGGTTAAATGTCCGTACGAGCGACCAATAAAGTCGCTCGTACGGACATTTAACTCTGTACAGAGAGGGAGACCAGTGGCATCGGCAGGGTAAGTTGCAGCTGCAACTTACCCTGCCGATGCCACTGGTCTTTAACTAATTGAACAGGGAGGGAGACCGATGCCACTGGTCTCCCTCCCTGTTCAATTAGTTAGTCCGTGCGGGGTTAAATGTCCGTACGAGCGACCAATAAAGTCGCTCGTACGGACATTTAACTCTGTACAGGGAGGGAGACCAGTGGCATCGGCAGGGTAAGTTGCAGCTGCAACTTACCCTGCCGATGCCACTGGTCTTTAACTAATTGAACAGGGAGGGAGACCGATGTCACTGGTCTCCCTCCCTGTTCAATTAGTTAGTCCGTGTCGGGTTAAATGTCCGTACGAGCGACCAATAAAGTCGCTCGTACGGACATTTAACTAATTGAACAGGGAGGGAGACCAGTGGCATCGGCACTGCCGATGCCACTGGTCTCCCTCCCTGTTCAATTAGTTAGGGGTTAACTTTTTTAAAGGGTTAAGGGGCCGTGCAAGTGAGCCTATTGGTCGCTTGCACGGCCCTTTAACCTATGGATTTCCGCTCCCGTTAACCCCTTCGATGCTGCGTTAGATAACGCAGCATCGAAGGGGTTAACGGGAGCGGAAATCCATAGGTTCGCTGTCAGGGGCTACAAAGACCGTGCGAGTGAGCCTATTGGTCACCTGCAGGGTCTTTCTCTGGCATCAACCAATTGGTTGATGCCAGAGGAGGTCCCTGTAGGCGACCAATAGGCTCATTCGCACTGCCCTGTAACCCGTGACGGCGAACCTGCGGATTTCCACTTCCGGGAACTGCCGCGATGCCGCCAAGACAAGGTAAGATGAAGGGGGGGGGAATGGTAGACGAAGACGAAGACAATCACGAAGATCTTCGTGGTGTGTGTCTTCGTCTTCGCCTACGTTTTACCGCCGCCGTCTTCTCTTCGGCGTGTCTTCGGAACGAACACGAAAACGCACTCTTCGTGTTCGTTTCCATGTTCGCCCGAAGACGAATGCACAAGTCTAGTTTTTATATTTTTCCACCATATAATAGTGACATAGTGGTCACTAGGAAATCCAACATTGAACCACAAGCTGTAAAATATTTTTTCTATAATAGCAACATCTTGCGGACATAGGACCGCAAAGGGTTATTACCATGGGCGTAGAAACTGGGGGACGGGGGACCGATAATGAAGAAATCTCCCCCAAGGCCGAAATCCCCCAATCGAAACACCGTACCACACACAGGCGGAGGAGAGAGAGGGGGGAGCCGAGTGGTCGCACATGAAGGAGTTTTCAACAACCGCTCGGTACCCCTCTGTCTCGTCTGCTCCCTGCCGCCACCAGCCTCAGCGCTGCTTTGAGCCCTCTTTCCTGGTGCCGGCGCATAACGCTGAGCACTGGAATATGAGGTCATATGCCGGCGCTCAGCAGTGAAGCTGCGCGCACCGCGGCAGAGCAGCGAGACAGAGGCCTCGCATTCCCGCCACAGGACTTCAGCATGGTAAGTGAGAAGGGAGAGAGGTGGTAGATAGTGAGAAGGAGTGATAGGGGTAGATAGTGAGAAGGATTGAGAGGGGGTAGATAGTGAGAAAGGGGGGTAGAAAGTAATACATTGGGTATTAAGAATATTGAAATAAAGCGTGAGAATTAGAGAGAATGAATGAATGTGTGGATGAATTGTGTGAATGAGAGAGAATTAATTAATGTGTGGATGAATTGTGTGAATGAGTGAAAGAATGAATCAATGTATGGCTGAATTGTTTGAATGATTTGTAAGAATGCATTAATGGATATGTGTATCATGGTTGTTTGGGGACAAAGATGGCTCATGCTGGGCTGTTTAGGGACAAAGATGTTTGTGTAATCTGGGTGCTGGTCAAATTCTATGTGGGGAATGTGGACGCCAGGGCTGGCATTTGGGGTGTGGGACCTGTGATCTAAGCTTGTAATTTAGGGGGCTTTATCTATACCTTTTATGAGTTTTTATGTGAATTGCAGTTGCTTTATATCTGTTGATCTGTATCTGCTATGCTATGTTTCCATACATTATTTACGTATACTTGCAAATATAGGGTTTGTATGTCTTATTCTGAACAACAGAGTTTAAAAGGAGCCTGGACGTGTAAAAGAGAGATGTCATGTGTGAGCTGACCGTCAGGTTAGTTAGCCATATTGGATGGAAATAAATTTGCTAAAACACTATAATGAGATGAATGAATCCTTTCATATTTATTGTCAGCGGTGAAAAACAGGTTTGAAATATAAGGTAATCTCTCAGACCACACAGGTTCAGATTAATATGGCAGGTAGGTCAAGTCAAATTACCGTATTGGCTCGAATATAGGCCGCACTTTTTTCCCCCACTTTAAGTCGTTAAAGTGGGGGTGCGGCCTATATTCGGGGTCTAGCACCCGACGCCCGGGACATGCAGTTCCCGGGCGCCAGGCAGGCAGCAGTGTTAGGATGCAGATCCCCCGCAGCGGTGCAGGGGACCTGCATCCTACTCTCTGATACGCTAAGACAGCCTCCCCTGCCATCACTTCCCACGGGGGGGGGGGGTGCCGGCACGGGAGATTGCCTAAGCGCATCGTGCAGACGTTCACCGGCAGCGGCGATGCGCGTAAACAGCCTCCGCTGCCGGCACGTCTGCACGATGTGCTTTAACAATCTCCCTTGCCGGGAATTCCCACGGGGGGAGTCCCGGCAAGGGAGATTGTTAAAGCACATCGTGCATACGTGCCGGCAGCGGAGGTTGTTTATGCGCATTGCCGCAGCCGGTGAACATCCGCACGATGCGTTTTACCTCTGCCCCCAAGATTTACCAGAGCAGACTCCCGGGTGTCTTGCGGGGCCGGCGGGGGACATCTACGCAATAAGCGTATACAACTTCCGGTGCCGGCACATCCACTGAGTGCCGGCACCGGAAGTTGTATACGCATATTGCGTAGATGTCCCCCGCCGGCCCCGCAAGACACCCGGGAGTCTGCTCTGGTAAGTCGGGGGGGGGCAGAGTGGCAGCATATCTCGGGGGGAGGAGGAGGACAGTGGCAGCATATCTCGGGGGGGAGGAGGAGGAGGACAGTGGCAGCATATCTCGGGGGGGACAGTGGCAGCATATCTCGGGGGGGCAGTGGCAGCATATCTCGGGGAGGAGGACAGTGGCAGCATATCTCGGGGGGGCAGAGTGGCTGCATATCTCGGGGGGGACAGTGGCAGCATATCTCGGGGGGGCCGAGTGGCCGCATATCTCGGGGGGGGGCAGAGTGGCAGCATGTCTATTAAAAAAACTTTTTTCTTTTAAAAAGCACCAAACTTTTAGGGTGCGGCCTATATACGGGGGCGGCCTATATCCGAGCCAATACGGTAAATAACAGAAGAAGCACTGATTTGATTATCTCCAAATGATCCGAAATGGCAAGGTAAGTTCAGAATCTCATTACAGAGAAAATAGCAGAAAGTCCATAGAACTTGAAAGGGTACTAGGTGGAATCCAGAGTAGCATCAATGGGGCTTGATCCAAAATGGGTATTTCTATCCACAGAGGATATAAGTTCAGGTTTCACAGGACCAGATTCAGGCGTGTGTCAATCACTATACACAATAATCGTGCCCTGAGGCACAGATGGAGCACGCTTTTATGACGATGTGAGGTCAGGTCAGAGATTCTTAAAGTGACCGTATTAAACAAGGTTTTTTCTTTGGAGGTTTTTCTAACCTATGGATCATTGTGGAATCTGACAAGAGGTATGGATTAGTGAATGAGGGGACAAATGGACTCTGGGGATGACTATAGGGGAGAGGACATCTCAAAGTCACAGTAGGGTCAAAAAGAAGGGAAGACTGCACTGACGCTACCAGTCTTCTCCTAATGAATGTGTGAATGAAAGAGTGAATGAGTGAATTTCAGTGCAAATGCTAATGATACTTAATAAAAATCCTTTTAACAAATAGACCCTCATGTGTTTTTCTGCTTGGGCAAATAGATGGGCCAAACAGTTATCATCTATGTTTCTATGCTTAAAAAACAAACAATTTATATGGGCAAATTGATGCACATTGTTGTGTATAGTAATTTTGTACCAAAAAAACTTCCTCTCCATCTTCAATATACAGGGGGTATTGTCATAAAGACATGTATGTGCCAAGACAGGGAGCATCTGATTCTTGTGGTGTATTTTTAGAACACCATGGTAGGAGGGTGTTTCTTCCTCAATCCCAACCGTCTGTGGATTGTCAGTACATTTGGTGTGGAACAATGCAAATGCAGAACTTAAAGTGAACAATTCTCAATAATTGCAAAGTAAGATATGTCTTTCCTTTATAGTAGTTTAGCTTGCGTCCATCAAGCTCAAGCCTTTTCTATTCCTTGTTTACCGTTGTTGATCAAAAGAAGGCAAAACCTCACCGCACTTACGTCAGCAATTTCGGTTTGTGCTTTCAATGGGGAACAAAATTCCTTCTTGACTCCAAATCAGACTTCATATTGTACAATATTGTACATATAATGTATGGTATCAATAAATAATTCAATCAATAATACCATATTTGCTCGATTATAAGACAAGGTTTTTTTCAGAGCAAATGCTCTGAAAAATACCCCTCGTCTTATAATCGGGGTCGTCTTATAATCAGACCTCAAATAGGTCTGACTATGAGACGACTAAGAACCAGATCCCCAGCAGCTGCAGGGGACCTGGATCCTCCTGTCTCCCCCCCCCCCCCCGCTTACCGGTGCTTCTGAGTCCCCGGTGTGTAGCCGGGGCAGCATGTAGATGTCTACACGATTCGCGTAGACAACTTACGCTGCAGCCGAAAGAGGTGTGGCTAGCAGCAGGGGTTGTCTGCGTCCATCGCGCAGACCTTCCCCGGCACTGGTGCGGGGAATTCTCTCTGACAGTCGGGGAAGGTCTGCGCGATGGACGCAGACAACCCCCGCTGCTAGCCACACCTCCTTCTGGCTGCAGCGTAAGTTGTCAACGCGAATCGCATTGACATCTACACGCTGCCCCGGCTGCATGACAGGGGAGTCAGAAGCACTGGTAAATTGGGGGGGGTGTTAAATGGGGGGCATAATGCATTTCTGGAGGCAGAGTGTTCTATGAAATGCCTTTTAACCCCCTTAATGCCACTCTCCCTCCGGAAATGCCTTTTTAACTCTCTATACGCCACTCTGCCTCCTGAAATGCCTTACACCTCCCTATATGCCACTCTGCCCCATAATATGCCTTTTAATCCCCTTAATGCCAGAGTGGCATATAAGGGTATAAGGCATTTCTGGAGGCAGAGTGGCACATAGGGGGTCAAAAGGCATATCATGGGGCACAGTGGCATATAGGGTTAAAAGGCATATCATGGGGCACAGTGGCATTTAGGGGGTATAAGGCATTTCTGGGGCAGATGTGCATAACTGGGGGGGCAGGTTGGAAAATAGAAGGAAATAAAACAAAAATATTTTTCTCAATCATAGCTTTTATTTAAAAAAATAGTTTACATGAATTAACATTTACTGGTGAAACTTTTTTCCTATAGGGTCGTCTTATATTCAGGCTTTTTCTCTTTTTTTCCTAAATTAATATTCATATTTGGGGGGTCGTCTTATAATCGAGCAAATACAGTAATATAATAGACATGGGTGCTTAGGAATAGATTTGTTATAGGTTATAAAAAATACTCCATAGACATTGTTTAAACCATTATACTGAGTTACATAATCCACAAGTAGCCGAGACTGAGGAAAGAACACCCCACTACCGAGGTATTTTGAAAATATGCCACAAGGATCGGAAGCTCCATGATTGGCACTTCAAATACAGTGTCCAATGTATACGTGTGGGTCTCCATGACAACCACTGTTCTAAGGGCGGAGTTTCTGCCTACAATATAGTATAATGTCTAGGGTGTCTCCATGGCAATCACTGCTCTGGGGGAGAACACATAAACTCAGCTCCTCTTTTTGGCTTTGAAAATGCCATAGCAGGAAGAACAAACTTTTTGGGTCCAACAAGGAGGTTTTGTAACTGGATAAAGCTTTCTGGATTGCAGTGGAGACTGCCTTCAACCTGAAAAAAAATTAAAACATTCTACACACATTTGACAAAAAAAGAACAGCAAAATCAATAAGAATATATTGTTTTGTAGGTATTATCTGTATTAAGCATTAGGTGTCAATGTCCTTATACACCTCATCCCTATCACATCTGTGAATATAATTAGAAATACAAGTTATTAATGAATAAATGTATTAACATGCAAGCAAATAATACAAAATAGATAACAATCAACAGGAGGCTTTTACTTATAGGCATTGTTGCAATCTACCCCAGCTTGAGGAGATAAACCAGAACTTTAGGCTAATTTATCTTTCAAAAAGAGAAAATCTAAGTGGACTCAAGTCTTTGTTTGCGTTATGCCCATTATAACACATAGATATTTATTTCTGCTTAATTTCTATGTATGATTTTTTATTATATGGGTATAATATATTTTGCAGTAAGAAGTTCCGCACTTTCATATACCGTATTTGCTCAATTATAAGACGACCCTGATTATAAGACGACCCCCCCAAAATCTGAATATTTATTTAGGAAAAAAAGAAAAAGCCTGAATATAAAACGACCCTATAGGAAAAAGTTTTACCAGTAAAAGTTAATTCATGTAAGCAATTTTTTTAAAAATAAAAGCTATGATTGAGAAAAATATTTTGTTTTTATTTCCTTTTATTTTCCAACCTGCCCCCCCCAGTTATGCACATCTGCCCCCAGGCTTTCCACTCTGCCCCAGAAATGCCTTATACCCCCTATACGCCACTGTGCCCCATGATATGCCTTTTAACCCTCTATATGAAGAAATCACTAAGATATCAAAGAAAGATAGTTATCAGCATGTGGGACATTAATCACCCTGATGCAGATTGGAAGAACCAAAGAGAGGAGCCAACCAGTAGTCGAGGCATCCTAAATTCCTTACAGGGACTATGTCTTAGGCAATTGGTAGAAAAGACACCAAGGAAGGAGGCATTAATATTTACAAATTGATTTATTTTAGATTGTCACTGGCATGTTTGGCAGGGGCGTAACTAGAAGCCTCAGGGCCCCGGTGCGAGAATCCGTTAAGGCCCCCCCACCCCAACCCACTCTACTCCCTTCTCACACCATCTACACCCCTTCTCAGGCTATCTACCCCCTCCCCCCCCTCTCAGGCCATTTACCCCCTCTCCCTCCCTTCTCACTATCTACCCTCTCCCTACCCCCCATTCTCACTATCTATCCTCTCCCTACCCCCTTCTCACTATCCACCCTACCCCCCTTCTCACTATCCACCCTACCCCCCTTCTCACTATCTACCCTCTCCCTACCCCCCCTTCTCACTATCCACCCTACCCCCCTTTGTAGGTCACTTACCGTGCAGTCCTGTGGTGGGGGCGCAAGGCCTCTGTCTCACTGCTCACGGTTTCACTGCTGAGCGCCGGCACCCGAGACAGAAGCCTCACGCTCCCAACACTGCAGTCTGGGCAGAGCTGAGGCAGGCGGCGATGGCCGAAGAGGAGACAGAAGGGCGCCAAGCAGTTGCTGAAAACAACCGCTCTGCACCCCTTGGGCCCCCCTGACTGGTCGCAGTCGCATCCCCTGCGACCCCGGTAGTTCCACCGCTGATGTTTGGGCAAAAGAGAGAGGCTGCACTAAAACTAAAGTTTTTGATTTTAGAAAGATTATTTTTTTTTTTAAATGGAGAGATTTGTAGGTGAGTCTTTGATGATATGGACATATTTAGATTAAGTCTAAAGACATAAGAAATACTGTATTTATTCAAATACAAGACAAAGTTTTTCAGTTTTTTTTAGAGCAAATGCTTTGAAAAATACCCCTCGTATTATATTCAAGGTCATGTTATAATCAGACCTCAAATAGAGGTCTGACTACAAGACTTAGATCCAGATCCCCCACAGCACTGCAGGGCACCTGAATGTTCCTCTATTGCAGCGGCTGAACGTTTGCACCATGCGTGCAGACATCCTCCATTGCTGCCCGGCACTTCTGTCGGTCTTCTATGACGGAGCAACGGCGTAACATGACCTTCCACAGCTAAATGGAACTTCCACTGGGGCCTCTAAGACGATGAATGACATGACCTTCTGGTGTTCAGTCATAGAAGCCCTGGCGAAAGTGCCTGGCAGAAGCAGAGGTTGTCTACGTGTATCGCGCAGATGCCCACCGGCTGCCCCACTAGACATCAGTGAGTCTGAAGCAAGGGGAAAAAGTCTCGGGCAGGGGAGGTAAGTGGCATATGGGGGGGAGTATAAAGGATATCAGGGAGGCAGAGTGGCAAATAGGGGGGTATACGGCATATCAGGGAGGCAGAGTGGCAAATAGGGGGGTATAAGGCATATCAGAGAGGCAGAGTGGCAAATAGGGGGGTATAAGGCATATGTGGGGCCAGATGTGCATAACTGGGGGGGCAGTTTGGCAACTAAAGGAAATAAAAGCAAGAAATTCATTTTTTTAAATCATAGTTTTTATTAAATATAGAAAAATAGTTCACATGTGAATTACCGTATTTGCTCGATTATAAGAAAAGGTTTTTTCCAGAGCAAATGCTCTGAAAAATACCCCTCGTCTTATAATCAGGGTCGTCTTATAATCAGACCTCAAATAGGTCTGATTATGAGACTAAGATCCAGATCCCCCGCAGCAATGCAGGGGACCTGGATCCTCCTGTGTTATGCGCGCGCCCCCCCCAACTCAGAAGCATCTGTAAGTTTGGAGGAGGGAGAGGGAGTGTTAAATTGGGGGTGTAAGGCATTACATAATCGCGTAGAGCTCTACACGCTGCCCGGACTAAGCACCGGGGACTCTTCTGAGTCCCCGGTGCTTAGTCCGGGCAGCGTGTAGAGCTCTACGCGATTATGTAATGCCTTACACCCCCAATTTAACACTCCCTCTCCCTCCTCCAAACTTACAGATGCTTCTGAGTTGGGGGGGGCGCGCGCATAACACAGGAGGATCCAGGTACGTTGCACCGGTACGTTGGAGGGGGAGGGCATAACACAGGAGGATCCAGGTCCCCTGCATCTGAGTCCCCAGTGCTTAGTCCGGGAAGCATGTAGAGCTCTACGCGATTGTATTGTGTAGAGCTCTACGCGATTGTATTTAAGCACCGGGGACTCAGATGCAGGGGATCTGGAGCCTCCTGTGTTATGCGCGCGCCCCCCCCAACTCAGAAGCATCGGTAAGTTTGGAGGAGGGAGGGGGAGGGAGTGTTAAATGGGGGGTGTAAGGCATTTCTGGAGGCAGAGTGCTCTGTGAAATGCCTTTTAACCCCTTTAATGCCACTCTGCCTCCTGAAATGCCTTTAACCTCCCTATATGCCACTCTGCCCCATAATATGCCTTTTAACCACCTAAATGCCAGAGTGGCATATAGGAGTATAAGGCATTTCTGGAGGCAGAGTGGCACATAGGGGGTCAAAAGGCATATCATGGGGCACAGTGGCATATAGAGGGCTAAAAGGCGTATCATGGGGCACAGTGGCATTTAGAGGGTTAAAAGACATATCATGGGGCACAGTGGCATATATGGGGTATAAGGCATTTCTGGGGCAGAGTGGCAAGCCTGGGGGCAGGTTGAAAAAAAAAAAGGAAATAAAAACAAAATATTTTTCTCAATCATAGCTTTTATTAACAAACAATTGTTTACATAGTTTACATGAACTAACATTTACTGGTAAAACTTTTTTCCTATAGGGTCGTCTTATATTCAGGCTTTTTCTTTTTTCATAAGTTAATATTCAGATTTTGGGGGGTCGTCTTATAATCAGGGTCGTCTTATAATCGAGCAAATACGGTAATATTTAACAGTAAAATGTTTTTCCCATAGAGTAGTCTGCTATTTTCTTTTTTTCCCTAAATTAATATTCAAATTTTGGAAGGTCGTCTTATAGTTGAGCAAATATGGTAAATCAAGAAAAAGATCTAGTGAGCTTCTTAAATACTGCACTTCTGTTTTTACAGAGAAAGATGAAGGTCCAAAACTATGTAAACACGGGTCTGTTTATAGAGGAACAGCATTTTACTTGAACGCTCCAAGTAAAAACAGTTAAATCCATAGGACCTGGTGATTAACACTTATTATACCAATTATTAAAATTCCAGTTCCAGAAGACTGGAAGTTGGCAATTGTAGAACACTTAAAAAAATAAAAAAAAAATAAAAAAGATGAAGACGCACAACTTGCGTCAGTAGTTGGCAAATATCTGGAAGTAAATTTACATCTTGTCAAATCATCTTAATATATTATTTTGACGAGCCTATATACCGTATTGGCCCGAATATAGGCCGCACTTTTTCCCCCCACTTTAAGTCTTTAATGTGGGGGTGCGGCCTATATTCGGGGTCTAGCGCCCGACACCCGGGACATGCAGTCCCGGGCGCCGGGCAGGCAGCGGGGTTAGGATACAGATCCCCCGCAGCGGTGCAGGGGACCTGCATCCGACTCTCCGATACGTTCAGACAGCCTCCCCTGACAGCACTTCCCACGGGGGGAGTGCCGGCACGGGAGGTTGTCTAAGCGCATCGCTTGGACGTTCACCGGCAGCGGCGATGCGCTGATGCCGGTGAACATCCGCACGATGCATTTTACACCCCCCCTCCGACTTACCAGAGCAGACTCTAGGGTGTCTTGCAGGGCCGGCGGAAGACATCTAAGCAATACGCGTATACAACTTCCGGTGCCGGCACTTCCGCAAGACACCCGGGAGTCTGCTCTGGTAAGTCGGGGGGGGGGGGGGACAGAGTGGCAGCATATCTCGGGGGGGGAGGACAGAGTGGCAGCATATGTTGGCGGGCGAGGACAGAGTGGCA
The DNA here is from genome assembly GCF_027358695.1 of Spea bombifrons. Lineage (NCBI taxonomy): Eukaryota > Metazoa > Chordata > Amphibia > Anura > Pelobatidae > Spea > Spea bombifrons. The sequence goes on along the minus strand of NC_071088.1, from coordinate 52,777,062 downwards.
GCATATCTCGGGGAGGAGGACAGAGTGGCAGCATATGTCGGGGGGGACAGAGTGGCAGCATATCTCGGGGGGGACAGAGTGGCAGCATGTTTTTTTGGTGCTTTTTTAAAGAAAAACACTTTTTCTTTAAAAAAGCACCAAACTTTTAGGGTGCGGTCTATATACGGGGGCGGCCTATATCCGAGCCAATACGGTGTGTATATATATATATATATATATATATCCTATATAGATTTCAGTAAGGTATTCAACACTATCCTGCATAGAAAACATAAATAAAGTGCAGTCATTGAGTTTGGATGTATAAAAGTTCTTCAGCCCTGCACCACCTAGCAAGAAATTGGGCCTCAAGCTAAGTAGATAGGAACATATAAGGGACTTAGATGATCCCAACAGAAAGGAGGCTCAGGTGTAGGCACAGGATGCCAGGGGTTAATGCAGAATTATTGGTCAGACACAGCTGGGTCCAATATACCAAATGGGTAGTTATACAAGCCAGAGGTGGGTACACAGTGCAGGGAGTCAGACAAGCCAGGTACAGTAGACAGGAAGGGCAATACAGGATCAGAATCACTAGGCAGAAGAGAAGTCTGGCAAGTCTAGGGTCAATAAAAGCAAATACAAACTCCAACTCAGAAAATAGAATATCAGGACCACAATAGGGTGTCTGTGCAGTTCCAGATTTTTAAATCCTGCACCCAACAAGACCCCCCCAGCATCCTGGTGCACGTCACGGCGCACCTGCAGTACTTTCTATCGGGCTTGCTCAATTAATCAAAGGTCAGTAAATTCTTTTGATATCTTTTGACATAAGAAATTGAATTTAATTACATGAATATGTGCCTGGTGTTATGTTACTTCAGTTTTTAAGTTTCAAGAGGGAAAAGAGAGTATCAAAGAATCAGGGGAGGGCTGGCGGCCTAAGGCCTGGGGGGCAAGTCAAGTGGCCCATTGTAACACCGAATCAGCCCACCATACATGCCCATCTTTTCCTGATTTTCTAACGCATACTGATGTAATAAAGCAAGACAAATGTGATTCAAATGTGGTTTAACATATTTACATTTAATAGCAACAAAGGGTGGTAAAAAAGGCAAAACCTTTAACAAATGAAAGCAATGTATGTACAACATGCACTTAAAGGAAATGCGATACATTCTATTTGTTTACATTTAGAGATATGGATAAAGAATATTGGCTTTTATTTAACGTTTCCAAGAAATAGAGGCCAAAAAGAATTTTCTGTATACAAGTCTTAAAATATGTGATCAGACAGTCAGCAAGGGAGAACTTTCACATATAATTTCCAGTACACCCTGAAACTGAAGATCAATCTCCACTGACATGAGCATTAGGGCATCGAGCAGATCTTGTCCCAATGTGGATCGCAGTCGGGTTTTGATTAATTTAAGCTTGCTGAATGCTCTCTCACACGACACTTGTGTAAAAGAAAGGGTCAACAGGTACTCATAGGCAGTAGAAAGATTTTCATATGCTGCTGAATAAAGATTGTATTTTACCAACAACCTGTGACAGCAAAGTAAGCACTGCTTACAAGAACTGCAATTCCTGTTGTACATCAATCAGTTTGTCAGTAGGTGAAATACAGTCTTCCTCCTCATCATCATCATCATGAATTATTTCCACTTTCTTTGTCTCATCTTCAGAAAGACGTCCTATAAGATTTGGAAATAAGTTGGCAAAACGTGTTAATTCGGTTTTTAGAGAGTATTCATTTACTTCTGCCAACTGAGAAACTCTCTCCAGTGTCCCTCCATCTAGCACTTTGGGATCTCTCCTAATTTTCTCAAAAATGTGAGGATCTAAGTAGTGGGAATCCATGATCAATTGCTTATTTTCTATAAAATCTCTCTGTCAAGCGTTGTATGATTTGGTCTAGAATTGTTCTGAACACAGTAGCTCCAAAGCATTGCACTTCATCTTCAGGTCGCTCATCATGTGAAGATTTTTCAGCCAATTGCTTTTTTCGTGCCACTCTAGCTGGAAGAATAGTCTCGACTTCCAAGGAGCCGAGAACATCACTTTCCTCCATCAACTCATTTGTTTTTGTTGCAAGGTGTTTAGCCTTTTGTTTTACACAGCTGAAATATATTTCAACTGCACTGTCTACCATTCTCCATGCTACCATGAAGTCAAGGCCACTGGTTTGTAAATATTCTGACACTGGGCCTATAACATCAAAAAGCTGCAAGACTAAAGTCCAGTTGAAGGCCTTTTCGTTTGCCCACCATCTTGTTTCTCCAAGTTTTTGTAACTTCAGAAGTTTTTCCTGTCCATGTCTTTTATCTTTCCAGATATGCATTCTCTTGTGGGAGTCTCCAATAAAAGTTGCCAATCGATTTAAGAGATCAAAAATATTTTTTGGCCTTCAATACTTGACAGCAATCTGAGATGCACAGGTTGAGGATATACTATAGCACCAAATATAGACTGCTTTCGGCACTACCTTCGCAATCTGTGCGCATAGTCCCACATATGCACTCCTCATATTTGCTGCCCCCTCAAATGATTCACCGGCAATTCTTTGGAAATCTAATCCAAGTGCTTCAAAACTGGACATTCAAAGTTCATGGAATCCCTTTCCCGTAGCATCTTAAACAGGGAGAATCGCCAAGAGCCGTTCTTTAATGGCTTCATCTTTTATATATCTTGCAACCACTGTTGTTTGATCTACAATTCCAACATCTTGGGTGGAGTCAACCTGAATGCTGAATCGTTTCTCTCCGATGTCCTCGACACATCATACTGCGAAAGAAGTACGACAATTTCCAGATAGTTGCCACTGTTCTTTTCACGGTTATTTAAATTGTACAGTGATTCATTAGTGCCATGGGCATGAAATGCCAATCCAAGCAGTTTCACAATATTAAATATACGATTCAATACTTCAATATTTTGAAGTATCTCCTTCTTTCTTTTGGAGGCATGAGCCTGATTTATTAATGTGTCAATGCTTCTATTCTTTTTCATAGAAAAATAAGCACTAACAGAATCACTATGGCTTTTCGAAGACTCATGCTTATTTACAGCCTGGTAGCAATGGAAAGAAAATTAGAACAACCTGTAGTGAATGAGGAAGAGGAAAAGGCAATGCATATGCTGCAAAAAAAATGATTCCAACTTTCGATCCTTGGTTTTACAACAATCAATACGATCCCCATTAGACTTTATTCGGTAATAAAAGTCAGCTTCTTGAAAAGGGAGATTTTTGTATTCAATGCTGGTTGGCTGAAAAGGATGTTTTTTCAACAAAATACATTTTTTCTGCTATGGAACATGCAGGAAACAGAATAAAAGGTTCCTGATGGATCACTAAAAACAGACTCAGACATGTCTTCTGATGTGATACATTCCAATTCAGGAAGATCTTCAAAAACACCTGGGGAATCCACATGCTTGCTCTCTGCTTTCGGAAGCTAGCTTATCCTCAGTCACGTGTATTTCTGCTTGTGCGCTCACCTCCTCTTCGATTAACATGACTGGCATGCCTGAAAGACCACTTGGACCAGCAGAAACATCAACAGTTTTAGTTGTTTGGTTTGCACCACCAGCCTAAAACAAAATCTTGTGTCAACTTATTTTAATCGCTCAAAAATGTTATTAACGTAACCGAGAAACTCCAGAAACCTGATAACAAAATGAAAAGTCATGCAAACAAATAATATTTATACTTACCTGACATGTAAGATTTTTTCATGAGATTTCAAAAAAGTAAAAAAAAAAAAAGAAAAAACAAGTCAAGTATGCACACATCTTGATAATCCATGAATCTTCTTCATCATGCACAGATATGTGTTATATGGAAGAATGGTTTCAGGAAATAAAGATACTGCTCTTAGAAATTAGTAGGCTAACAGGCATTTTGTTCAATTGATCACAGACACTGTATTTCATATTATGTTACATGGAATACACCATGCTGTATGTTTGCTAAAAATACAAACATTTTATGAAAAATACTATTAATGCATTGGAAATAACACTGTCATATGAAATTAGCTCATGGGAAGCATTATAGTTTTTACACTGCTAGTAACAGAGTATTCTGTTACTATCTAATACTAATTCTGCATCTCACAAACAAGTACATGAATCCCAAAGCATCACGAGCAATACACTCGGAATACACAACGGAAAAGAAACATATTGCTAATATTATTTAAAAAACACCATACCTGTGGTACTCAAGCTACCTACAACACTAGGCCACCAAATAAATAACCAAATTAGACTATTGAACTATTATATATATAAAAAATAAATGTAATCAATATAACTAAATAAAGTAACTATAAAACATACAACAAATCCATAAAAAACATGAGATAGACATGAGATCATGGGAAGTTTGGTCAAATAGCAGTAGGAAGGTATTTAAAATAAAATTAAAAAAATAAAAATCAGCCATAATTAATAACATAGCAATAACATAGCAAAGCTGCCATCACTATACAGAGCAATGTGGACTACACTACCCAAGATGCTCATCCAGCATTATTTAAATTTTTTGGTGACTGTTCATCATGGGAGATGTAGGTCACAGCTAACACCTGTCATTCCATCTGTCAACTACAGCTTCCATGAGGCTCAGCCAGACATAGCAGCATAGAAAGTGCAGTAAAAATATAGATGTAGATGTTACTTTGTGAACGAATGTCCCCATGATGCTCAGCCAGTTAAATGTCCCCCATGATACTGGCTGAGGATTATGGGAAGTATAGTACACAGCAGCAGGGAAAGTGTTTTTAAGGCTAATATGAGTACCCTACCAGGATCATACCTTAAAATTGGCCCATATACTCTCAAATATTAATTCACTGGAAGGGCTGACTGGGGACAGAGCTGACACTGGGGAGCTGAATGGGGACAGCAATTACATGGGGGCTGATTGGGGACAGAGGTGACACTGGGGAGCTGAATGGGGGCAGAGGTGACACTGGGAGGGGCTGATTGGGGACAGAGGTGACACTGGGAGGGGCTGATTGATTATAGTAGCGCCGGCCGGGGACATCAGCACACAGCGGCCGTTTAGATTAGATTTCGGGCGGCCGACGTCAGCGGGACCTCCCACTGACATCATTGGGTCCTCCCACCGACGTCACGGGATCGTCCGCTGACATCAGTGGGTAGTCCTGGCTGCGTCCTGCAAGGGAAGAGCCCAGAAGTTCCCAGGTATGCTGCTTACTTAAAACAATATCGTAGTAACATCCACCGAGGACCCAGCCAGCAATATATAAAGCTGTATATCCTAGATATCCTTCATACTTTTTGGCACAATTTTTTTAAGTCTATGCTATACTTTGCAAGTTAACTATGATGTGTACTGCCATTTGTATGCTACTTTATGCTACTTTAGTATTGAAATCCTTACCAACATCACAACAGTTGCTATCAAACGAGTGCTTTCAAACATTCTTTTTAACTGCTTCATAGGTCCCATGAGAAATATTGTGCTAAAGCAGAAAAAGACATATGAAAAAATTTAACATGTATGTGACATATGCAAAGCTAATTTTCACTTTTTAGTAACCTATTAAACCTTGCTGCATAACCTTAGCAGACACTGTGCTGTATAAACTGTGTGCACAATTATTAGGTAATTTATATTTTTGAGTATTAACTTTATTATTGAACAACTACAATGCTTTCTGTCAATCCAAAATGTTAAGACCTGAATATTTAAGAAATTAAAAGTGAGGTTTTAGCTTTCTTATGAGATTATATATGTGTGCTTTCACTCACAATTTTACAACGGCCTAAATTGCTGGGTGGTCTCGGTGTTCCTAATATCAAAAATTACTATGAAGCTGCACACCTCGCGCAGAACATTCTCCTTTTTCTGACAAATCGTGTGTTGCCTGGGTGGACCAAGAATCTACGATGGCGGCTCCATATTCCGTGAAAGACCTGCTGTGGCTCCCTAAAGCCAGCCAACCTCAGCTACATGATATGTTGCTCGCTACTACACTGTCTATGGCACTGTGGGACCGACATTGTGCTACACTCTGTTTCCCGATGGATCTCCACAGCTCTTCTCCGTTGTCGTCTTTGAAACCTCTTCTACCTCATGTTTTCCTTGATCGCTGGATGGATCAGGGAATCGTCTCCATATCTCAGCTTTTCTCTCAAGGTCACGTATAAACATTTCCGGCTCTTCAGGCTCTCTTCTCGCTCCTTCGTCATGATTTTTTTAAATATCTGCAAATTCGTGATGCCCTACATAAACATCTTAAACATCCTGCTGCTACCTCCCCCGCTACACCAATTGTTAAACTCTGTTTAAAAGCATCTCACGTCTCCAATACTACATCCTTCTGTTACTCGGCTCTGATGGGGCACCGTCACAGGTCTGAAGACATACATGCTACAATGGGAGAGAGAAATAGGGTCCACATACGATGTTCAAACGTGGAATCACGCCATTACCGCCTTTCAAGGGGTATCAAAAAATGTTGCGCACTATGAAATTAACCGCAAGGTTCTTTTCCAATGGTATTTGGTGCCCTCTAAACTAGCTACTATGTTTCCCTCAGCCTCTTCTCTATGCTGGAGGGAATGTGGGGATGTTGCTACGATTTTACACATTTGGTGCAGTTGTCCTGTGATCTGTTCCTTCTGGTCAGCAGTTTTTAATCTCATCATTCAATTGCTTGGCATCCCGGTGGAGGAGGGGGATGAGGTAGCTCTATTGGGCATGTTTCCCCGCTCCTTGCGGTCCACACATAGAAAACTCCTTGCACATGTATTGAACGCAGCTAAGATCTGTATTGCTCGCTAATGGAAACTATCATTTCCCCCCCGTGATCCAGGAAGTTCTATATTCGATCACATATACCCGTATCTATGAGCAAATGGCTCACTCAGCCTCTAATACCACACATATGCGTACTCCCAGGTACGTAAAATCGGTTACCGAGAATTAAGGTTTTCTTTCTCGTATTGTTTTTTTTCCCTCTCTCTCTCTTCCCCTCCCAGAGTATGTTTTATTTAGTTTGTTCATCATATTCTAAAGGTAAAAATACTTGAGATTTCCTGGTATGTGATGTATGTGATATACACAGTGGCGTCGGGGGGGGACCAGAGGGGGCCATGGCCCCCCTACATCATGCTGTGCCCCCGTGTGCCCCCCCGCAGCCATGATAGACGTGATAGGACGAGGGTGAGAGAAGGGGGTAGATAGGGAAGAAGGGAGTGAGAAGGGGTAGATAGGTCAGAAGGGAGTGAGAAGGGGTAGATGGGGCAGAAGGGAGTGAGAAGGGGGTAGATAAGGCAGAAGGGAGTGAAAATGGATAGATAGGGCAGAAGGGAGTGAAAATGGATAGATAAGGCAGAAGGGGATAGATAGGGCAGAAGGGAGTGAGAAGAAGGTAGATCAAGAGAAGGGAGGAAGAGGGGGTACACAGGGAGAAGGGAGGAAGAAGGGTAGATAGGGAGAAAGGAGGGTAGCAAGAATATTGAACTAAAGAGAATGAGAGAGAGAAAATGAATGGATTAATGTGTGGATTAATTGTGTGAATGAATGAGAGAATTAATGAATTTGTGAGAATACATCAATGAATATGTGTAAATAATTTGTGTGAAAGAATAAATGATTGTGTGAATGAAAGTGAATTAGCGAGTGACTGTTTGTGTAAATCATAGGTGTATAATTGATTTGTCAAAAAGGCAAAGATGGTAGAAGCAGGGTTTTTATGGCACAGGTAGCGTGTTTATGGGACAAAGATGGTGTACACTCGGCTGCTTGGGGACAATGCTGACTCATGCTAGGCTGTTTGGGGGCAAAGATAGCCTATGTGTGTGTGTGTAATTTGGGTGCTGGTCAGGTTCTATGTGGGCAATGTGGACTCTGGCTTTGGGGTGTGCAGTCTGTGATCTATGCCTGTAATTTAGGGTGTTTTATCTATAACTTTGATGCTGAGTTTTTATGTGAATTCCAATTAATCAATACCTGCAAAGCTGGGTTTGTGTGTTAATTTGTTGGTCTATATCTGCTATGCTTCTATACATTATTTATGTTTACCTGCAAGTACAAGATTTGTATGTCTTATTCAGTTGATCGATAACTGCTGTTTCCATGTGTTGTTTATTTGATATATACCTTCAGTGCCGAGTTTACATGTGAATTCCAGTTGATCTATAACTGCAATGCTGGGTTTGTGTGTTCTGTTGATCTATACCTGCAATGCTATGTTTCCATACATGATTTATGTATACCTGCAAATGCAGGGTTTTTATGTCTTATTCAGTTGCACGTGCTGTTTCCATGTGTTGTTTATTTGATCTATACCTGAACTACAGGGAGTAAGTAAAAGAGAGGTGTGGTTTAGTGAATGAGGGGACAAAGGGACTCTGGGGATGATTACGGGGAGAGAACCTCTCAATGTCACGGTGCAGAAGGAGGGAAGACTGTACTGACTCTCACAGTCTTCCCCTGATCTACAGTGTGGCAAATATTTTTTGTAGTGTAGTAGCGGAGGGAGTGATTGCATGCTAGGGAGCGTGGAGCGGGGCTCAAGGAAATGCTTGGGTCGGGTTCAATTTTTTCACTATAAAATATATTGGCAACAGGGTCTAAAATGTATGTATATATTGGCAGCAGGGGCAAATATTTATATATGTTGGCAGCAGAGGCTAATATTAATATATATCAGGAGCAGGGGCTAATATTAATATATATTGGCTACAGGGGCTATTATCAATAAATATCCCCTGCAGGTGCTAATGTTTATATATATATTGGCTGCAGGGGCCAATATTTATATATATATATATCGGCAGTAGGGTATGAGATTAGTATATATCGGCAGCAGGGTCTATTATTAATATATATCGGCAGCAGGGTAAAATATAAGTATATATATCGGCAGCAGGGTCTAATATTAAAGAATGAAAAATAACTACCAGTTCAGCTGTTATTTTGAAACTTAACGCATATATCTATCTATCTATCTATCTATAAATATATATATATATATATGTAGCATTTATAATTGGCCCCCGTTACCTCTTCCCCTTACCTGTGATAGTGCCTTTTTGCCTTCACTAGCGTTTGAACCTGCTTAACCCCTTCGTGACAAAGGCTGATTTTACTTTTTGTACCCTTCGTGACGATGGCCTTTTTAACATTTCTGCGCTGCTTGTGTTTAGCTGTAATTTTCTTCTTTCCCGTTTACTGAACCCACACACATTAGATATTGTTTTTTTCAGGACAAGAAGGGCTTTCTTTAGATGACATTGTTTTGATTGTATCATATTATTTACTATTAAAAAAAGTATAAAATATGGTGAAAAATTTAGAAAAAAATGACTGTTTCTAACTTTTAGTTGAAAAATCTTTTACTCATCTATAAAAGGTAATGAAAAAACCTGCTAAATAGATTCTACTATTTGTCCTGAGTTTGGAAATACCCAATGTTTTTATGTTTTTTTGCTTTTTTCTACCCATTATGGGGCAATAAGTACAGGTAGTGTTTTGCTATTTCAAAGCCATTTTTTCCAAATCTGGTAATTCTTCCCCCCATGTGCCATTTCGGGTATCTTTGAACCCGGCCAATGCATTTTACCCCATCAAGTCATATATTTTTGAAAACTAGACAGCCCAGGGTATTTCAAATGCTGGTATTTTAACTCTTTCCATGCACTTATTCTACCAGCAGCCTATGTCAAACTTTATGGTAGTCATTTTTTTGCATTTGTTTTGCCACACACATTTTACTTCAGGTATGAATTAAAATGTTCTCGTTTATGTCACTATCACAAAACACCCCAATATGTGTTCAGCAACATCTCCTGAGCGCAGTGATACCCCACATGAATGATTTTGCCTGGCTGTTTGGGGGCAAAAGGGACACATTTGGGGCATGCACATTTTTCAATGTTGAACTTTGGCATTTGGGGATCCACTGCCCATGCCCTATTTGGTACATCTTTGAGCCGGGCCATTTCAGTGTGCCCAACAAAACCATATATTTTTGAAAACTAGACACCCCAGGGTATTTTAAATGCTGGTATTTTAACTCTTTGCATGCACACATTTTACCACCAGCATTTTTTCAAAGTTTGCAAGTTTTTTCAAAGTATTTTTGTGTGTGTATTTTTCCCACACACACCTACTTTATGCATGAATTTACAGCTCCTGGTATATGCCGCTGTCACACGACACCCCATAATGTGTTCAGCAACATCTCCTGAATACAGTGATACCCCACATGCATGGGTTTGTCATTTTTTGGGGGAACTAAAAGGCCACATTTGGTACGTGTGCATTTTTCTAATTGGAAATTAGATGTGTGGCCATCCTTCCCCCCCGTGTTAATTGGGACATTGTTGAACCCGGCCAATTCAATTTACCCCATCAAATCATACATTTTTTAAAAGTAGACACCCCACGGGCATTTAATATGCCAGTATTTTAACTCCTTCCATGCGAGAATTGTTTTAAGCTAATATGCTAATTTTAGGACTTGCTCACAAAAATATATTTTTTATATATATATTTTATTTTTTTTTGCCCTTTTTTAAAAAAAAATGTAACATTTTTTTTCAACTTGGAGGTTCCCCTGATAGTGACATCAGTGGGAAATGATTTTTACATTTTACTGGTTTTTTACTATTTTTTTCTAATTATTATTAATTTTATTTTATAATTTATTTTTTTTCTAATTATTATTAATTTTATTTTATAATTTATTTTTACTAATCACACTGTGATTAGAAAGCTGGGCTCCATTGACTTGCATGGTGAATGCAGTACCTGTATTCAACCTGCAAGTGGAGCCAGTTCTCTAGATGGTCTGGACCATCTAGCGAACTTTAAAACTTTTTTAGCGAAGATCACGGGCAGCTGCGGCTGTGACCGCTCTCTGGAGCGGTCACAGCCCATCGAAAGGTAAGTGTTTGGTGTCGCTGGATGCCTCCTGATCGAGGCATTCCAGCGACACCATTTAAGTTTAGGAGGCGATCGTTGATCGCCTCCTAAACGCTTTTAAAACGGGCGTCCGCCGCCATACAAAGTATGGCGGATGTTGACGCCCCGTGGAGGGGCCAGAGATGGCCCCTTCGTGCTGATCACGGCGTTGCTGAATGCCTCGAGGTCGAGGCATTCAGCAACGCTTTTTGGGTGCAGAAAGCGAAAGTAGATCGCTTTCTGCACCCGTTTAAAGACGTGCCGGTCCTGGCACGTCAATTGTCGTAAAGCACATGCTTTTCCGTGTCGTGCCAGGACCGGCAATTGTCGTTAAGGGGTTAATCTTGTATTAATTGGTATTGACTCCTGCTTGATCCTGACCTACGTTGTTTTGACCTGCCCTGACCTTTGCTCATGACCCTGACTACTCTATTGCCTGACCCCTCGGATACTATTATTATTTTTTTTATTTTATGTTCCTGTATTATTGCACCTTCTACTCTCTGTGGTGAACCGCTCATCTTCTTTGCTCTAGTGGCTGAGCGTCCTCACTCCGCTAGGAGGCGCCATTTCTGCAGCGTGGATCCACAGCCCGTACCTTGGTCGTGACACCCCCTACTTTGGTCTGTGCCCCCCCAAGTGCCCCCCCTAAATATGAAAGCTGGAGACACCACTGGATATACATGATGCATATATTTCTCTGTACATTTTTTTCTGTCAAATTGTGGAAATCTCAATAAAAAATTCTAAGTGAAAGAAAAATTGCATTGGCCGGCTTTAAAGATATCTAAAAAAGCACATGGGGCAGAATTACCAGATTTGGGGAAAAAATGGTTTTGAAACAGCAAAACACTACTGGTACTAATTGCCTCATAACGTGCAGAAAAAAAAGCAAAAAAAGATTTTTCAAAAAAAGTGAGAAAGTCATTTTTTTTAACAGAAAATCAGCATATTTTATCATTTTTTTATAGTAAATTAGATGATATGATAAAAATAATGGTATCTAAAGAAAGTCCTGTTTGTCCTAAAAAACAAAACAACATATAATGTGTGTGGGTGCACAAAATGAGAGAAAGAAGAAAATTACAGCTAAACAGCAACACTGAAAAACGTTAAGAGTCTTTGTCCCAAAATGTACTAAACAAACAATTTTTGAGTTTCTTGATCTGTTTTCCTTCACCGTAAGTCTGCGATTGAAGAAGGGCCCACAAGTTCTCAATAGGGTTTAAGTCAGGTGAGGAAGGGGGCCATCGTATTATTTTTTCATCTGTAAGGCCTTTACTGGCTAGCCATGCAGTGGAGTACTTCGATGCATGCAATGGAGCATTGTGCTCATCATGGTCTTCTTGAAAGATGCAGACTTTTTGCTGAAGCACTACTTAAAGAAAACGTCTTTTAAAAACTGGCAGTAGGTTTGAGAGTTAAGTTTGAGTCCATCTTCAACCAGAAAAGGTCCAACTAGCTTATCTTTGATAATACCAGCCCATTCCAGTACCCCTCCTCCATCTTGCTGGCATCTGAGTCAAAGTGGAGCTCTGTGCCAGTTACTGATTCAGCCTCGGGCCCATCCATCTGGACCGTCAAGAACAGGGCCGAACTAGCCCACCGGGATACCGGGAAAATATTCCGGTGGGCTGGTCGCTCCGTGGGTCGCTGGAGACAAACCTTCAAAACAGCCGCTGAACGGCTGCAAGGGGTATTGAATGCGGCAACCAGGCTGCCTCCTCCTGCCGCCGGCACCCAATGAAGTTAACAGTGCCAGTGCACACACCGCGCCGCCCAATGGCAGTGCCTCAGAACTTAAAAGGGGTGGGACGAAGAGCTGAGGCACGACCATTGTGCGGCACCGTGTGTGAACACCGACCCCTTTAACTATATGAATGCCGGCCTCCACCCGCTGCACTCACCGCACACCAGAAGCACACCCATGATATGCCTTTTGCCAGAGTGGCATATAGGGGTATAAGGCATTTCTTGAGGCAGAGTGGCATATAGGTGGTCAAAAGGCATTTCTGGAGGCAGAGTGGCATAAAGGGGGTTAAAGGCATATCGTGGGACAGAGTGGCATATAGGGGGTTATAAGGCATGTCACAGGGCAGAGTGGCATATAAGAGGGTATAAGGCAAATCAGGGAGGCAGAGTGGCATATAGGGGAGTATAAGGCATTACTGGGGGCAGATGTGCATAACTGGGGGGCAGGTTGGCAAATAAAAGGAAATAAAAACAAAAAAAAATTTTTTCTCAATCACAGCTTTTCTTAAATATGAAAAAATAGTTTACATTAATTAATAAAGAAATAAAAGTTTCTTACAAGAATATTGTGAAGAATAACGTGATCACTGTTTTGTTCCACTGAATAAAATTGAACTTTTTAATCTAAAAATGTTTGCAGTAGCAAATGTTTTGATTCCATTATGTCTAATGTATTTCATTTATTAGAGCTTTTTAACACTTTTGCTTTCTGGCATTTTAATACAAATAACGTGATAAAAAATGTTTTATAGCTATTTGTATGGCAAATAGTGTGACTCGGGTATGTATAAGAGGTGCGTGTGGGTATAAGAGCTTGACCGCGAGATAAACTATATGGGACTGGTCTCCAAATGTTTCCAGGGCTGCTTTTCATTGCCAGTCCAGCCCTGGTCAAGAATCACTCATCCCATCAGTCCATAAAACCTTTGAAAAATCTGTCTTCAGATATTTCTTGACCCAGTCTTTACATTTCAACTTATGTGTCTTGTTCAGTGGTAGTCGGGTTTCAGCCTTCCGTATCATGGACATGTCTCTGAGCACTTAACACCTTGTACTTCTGGACACTCCAGGTAGGATAGCAGTTCTGGAATATGACAGCACTGGAGGATAATAGGTTCCTGGTAGCTTCATGTTTGATTCTTTTCAAATCTCTGGCAGTTAATTTGCATCTTTTTCTCAACACGTTTCTTGAGACCCTGTTGACTATTTGCAACAAAACGTTTGATGGTTCTGTGATCAAGCCCCAATATCTTAGCAATTTCAAGAGTGCTGCATCCCTCTATAATACATTTAAAAAAAATTCAGAGTGAGCTGAATCTCTTTTTCTGCCCATTGTGCCAGAGAAAATGAAGCTGCCTAATAATTCTGCACACCTTGACATAGGGTGTTCATCTCCTTACGCTATACCCTCCCTAATTACACAAATACGCATCACCTGATATGCTTAAATCCAATAAGCATTCAAGTTTATACAGCTTGGAGTTGGAAAATATGCAAATGATGATATGGTCAAAATACTCACTTGCCTAATAATTGTACACACAGTGTATGACAAATTAATATTTGTATACATAACACCATTTTGACCTCATACTATGCCGGGTTGCACATTTCGCTATATACACACTGGTTTGATGCATATTAGGGGTAATTCTTATTCTTATACCCTCAGGTATACTAGGTAGAGGCTCATGTTGTGTAAAACAACCTTTAGGATGATTAATTTCATCAATCCACTGGATCAGGTCACTCTAATCTCTAGCATCCGGTTCCAGTCAAAAACAGCTAGGCACTCAGAAAGGTCATGGCAGGCAGGTCAAATGTCTAAGTACCCTCGCCTTTGTTTGACAACCTAAAGGGACTAAAACACTATGATAAATAGCTGGTGCAATAACTGCATGGCTGGCAACTGTCCCAGGATATCACGATTAGTGACCCTACAGAAATTTTTCAGGCAGTGGATGTACAATAATAGATGTGTAGCCCTGTACAAGCACAATGTGGACGGGACACATGTGGTCTCAACATTCTATGATTTATAAAGAAACGGAGGCGAGCATTATGCTTATCTCTTTTCTTTATTTCCCTCAGCAGCAAAGAAAGAGAAAATATTAAACAAAAAATATGCAAATACACAAATACACCAATCACAAGCATATATAAGAAGAGGAGGGATACCCCTCCTCTTCCTATATAAACGTATGCATCCTGAACACCTTCCTCTTTTCTTTGCTGCTCCCTCAGAGATAAGTACTCCCGTTTATTTGAGTTTTACTTGCTGTAGTGCCCTTTCATATTGGTGTTCCCTCCCCCCTCCATTCAGAGGGGTGGTTGTGCCTCCTCGTTTATTCGCATCTCGTTTTTTCTCATGCTGTTCCTACCTTTTAAGTCCGCACGGTGTTTCCTCGTCTGCCCCTTTGCTCCGTGCTCTGCAGCCTGTTCCTTCTTCCCCCTTTAGGTTTTGCGCGCCCTATGTCAGACGCGCGGTGGCCATCTTTGATGAGGTAGGTATCGTTTCCTCTCTTGCCAGACCTTACGTGACGGCTGTTTCGCATCGCGGCTGCCATTTTTCATGCACTATCGCGCAGTGGTATCTCAGCAATTAGTTTATTCTGTGTTTGTCTATCTTTTGACGGTATGTCCCCCCGGATCTCTCGTTTTTTACCCAGCCAGGCTAGCACTAATTGGGATTATGTTCCCCAGCAAGACAGCTTCTTCTGCTGAGCTGCCAATGACTTCTCATGCTACTGCCTCTCATGTTGAGGGTTCGGGCCCACGTGATTCCCAAGGGGATGCCCTTACCGCTGAAGAATTCCATACACTGCTTGATGCCACTATGTCCAAATCAGTCAACCAAGCCCTGCAGTCTGCTATGGGAATTATGTCCTCCAGAGTCCATTGCTTCTGCTTTTAAGGCTGTGCAGTTCCCTGCCATGCCACCTAACCCTCGTTTTCTTGGACATGGCACTACAGAGGCTTTTTCAGGACGTAAGGCTTCAGCTAAATCGCATCATACCGCACCTTTGCCCTCCAAAACTAATAAGACGGACAAGGTACGCCCCGTCACTGAGGACGTGGTTGCACCACGTAAGAGAGCCCACCATCGGGCAAAATCGATGCGTAAGTGGAAAAAGGCAAAATCATTTTCCGATTCGTCAGACTCTGAGTCGACTTCTGAGGAGGCATCTGAGGTCAGCGGAGTGGTTCCCTTCACCACATGTCACTCGATATGTGGCCTCCAGGGTCCGCAAACCTTTGGATAAAGCGGCTAGGAATAAGCTGCGGGCTGAATGTCCTAGACCATCTGTGCCGGATGACGCATGTGCCACACCTAAGGTTGACCCCAAGATCGCCCAATTTTTAGGGAAAACGAGCTGGAAGTCTAAGAAGGGTCTAAAGTTTTCCCTTAGGAATTGTCAGGATAAAATCCTGGATATCCTAGGCCCGACTACTAAGGCCTTTGAGATGGTAGAGGCTGCTCTTTCCGATAATACCTCGGTCTCGTTGCCCACGCCAATACAGCTGTGGCTTCTGAAAGACGCAAAGCGGTTTTGCTAAAAATTGAGCTGAAACTAGTCAACATGGCGGTGTCTGAGCCTGGCCCACAGGCAAAAGGTCTGCTTTTTGGTGACTCCTTCATCAAGGATCTGGGCTCTTTCGTCCACACTTTTACGGCCCTGGACATGGCACAATCCAATTTGCGCAAGGTGTTAAGGGGAAAGGTTTTTGGAGGGGCCAGTAGACACAGAGGCCGTCTACCAGGCTGTAACTCCAGAGGGCCATATAATGGTCTCTCCAGATCACACTTCCAGGAACACAAGCCGGCGTCCACTTCTTTCTTTCCCAACGTCAGTGACCATGGTAGAACAGAGGGGCTAGAGGATCCTACCAAGGCAGGCACCCTTATGGTAAGTGCAAACCTAACCTCTTTACCTCCCACATTTCAGGTCAGGGGCAGACTGCGTTTCTGCTTCGAGGCCTGGAGATCGCTGACAGCGGATCCCTGGGTTCTAGATACGGTACTGGGCTATCACATCGATTTTATTCCGACTCCAGTTCAATATGTGCTACCCAGGGAGATTCGGTTTTCAGAGACAGACAGATCTCTGATCTCCAAGGAAGTTCAGGCGCTGTTTACCAAACGGGCCATAAGCCCTATCCCCAACGCCTCACCGGGTTTCCTGAGCAATTTGTTTTTGGTGGCCAAAAAGGGTGTTCGTCCAGTGATCAATCTTCACCCATTGAATGCCTTCAAAATGGAGGGCATTCATTGTCTAAGGGACCTGTTGCAGGTAGGGGATTGGATGGTCAAACTCGATCTCCAGGATGCATATCTGACGGTCCCCATAGCCGCGGAGCATCAAGATTTCCTTCACTTTCGATGGGATTCCCAGAAGTGGAAGCTCACAAGCCTGCCATTCGGTCTCTCGTCAGCACCCTGGTGTTTCAACAAGCTTCTGAAGGCAGTGGTGGGCAAGTTATGAGAAAAAGGCGGGCGTCTCATTTATTTAGACGATTTGCTCATTATGTCGCAAGACGTAGGTACCCTGAAACTTCATTTATTGTGGACCACATCCCTCCTGCAGAACCTGGGTTTCCTAATCAATTGGGAGAAGTCCGATCTCACTCCCTCTCGATCTATGGAGTTCCTAGGATTCTTGATCGACTCGGTCCACGGATCCATGCATCTCCCAGTTACCAAGGTGAGGTAGATCAAGAAAGAGATCAGGAGGATTTTGAGACAACCGGCTATCTCCATCCGCAGCCTGGCACGTATAATAGGGACTCTATCGGCGTCGATCCAGGCCATCTTTCCCGGGCCTCTGCACTATCGTGCGCTACAACGGCTGAAGAACCGTTCGTTACTTCAAGGCCTCTCTTACAACGCGGTCATTCCGATCGATTGCGAGGCGAGGGAGGAACTCTCTTGGTGGCTGACCCACATGGATGCCTGGAATGGGAGGGCGATATTTGGCGCTACTCCTGACATAGTCATAGAGTCCGATGCTGGCTTAGAAGGTTGGGGTGCGAGATGCGGTCATTCCTCCACAGGAGGCAAGTGGTCGCTGAAGGAAAAACAACTCCATATAAATTGCTTGGAGCTACTGGCAGGGTCATTCGCCATTCAGAGTTTTTGGAGAGATTCCTTAAACTGCTCCATGCTTCTTTGGCTGGACAACGTCTCGGCGGTCAGATATATAAACCATCTTGACGGGACGTGATCTCAGGCACTGTCGAGTCTGGCCAAGGAGTTTTGGCATTTCTGTCTGGCCCACAACATATCTGTCCAGGCGGAGCATATCCCAGGACTGAGCAATTACGTCGCTGATTGGAACTCACGCCACCTCAAGGATTCCGGCGACTGGCGCCTGCTCCAATCGTTATTCCACCGAATCTCATGGTTGAATGCTCAACTCCCCAGATTTTTCAGTTGGAGGCTGGACCCGAAAGCTTTGGCGTCCGATGCGTTTCTGCAGGACTGGTCGTTCCGCAGTTACGCTTTCCCTCCCTTTTGCCTTCTGGCGCACACATTGCTCCATCTTCGTCGGTGCAGCGCCTTTCTGGTTCTCATTACTCCTTTGTGGACCACCCAACCATGGTTCCCTTCATTGTTGGAGATGCTAGTGAACATCCCGCGCGTGCTCCCCTCCAGTCTGGACTTGATAATGGATTGGGACAGGTCTCCTCATCCCCTACTTTGTAGAGACCTTCTACCCTTGTTAGCTTGGAAGGTTTCTGGGGACCCTGGTATGTCCATGGAGTTTCGAGATCAACTCAGGATCTCTTGGCGGGAGCTTGGGCGCCAGGGACTAGACAGACTTACAGTCATGCCTGGAACGTGTGGGAACGTTGGGGCGTGGGACAACGCATGATCCCGTTTCGGCTGCTGTAACAGTGGTGTTGCGTTTTCTCACTGACTTGTTCGACGGTGGTTCGGCGTACCGCACCATCAGCATTTATGGGTCCGCTATCTCGTAGGTATTGCAGGGGTGCCGTTAGGGAAACAACCAGTTAAATGGCGTTTCCTTAAGGGCATGAGGTTGTCTCGCCCGCCTCGCTATTCGGGCTTATGGGACGTTAACGTTGTTCTTCGATTTTTGATCTCATGGCCCGATAATGTTTTTTTGCCTCTTCAACAGGTGTCTGCCAAATTGGTCATGTTGTTTTGTCTTATATCCTACAAGCGTGGGTCTGATGTTCGGGCATTGGATATTTCGTCTAGATCATTTACCCCGGAAGGTGTTTAGTTCGACATTTCGAGATTTACCAAAACCTCTTTTATGCCTCTTTGCTCATCAACCTCGATTGTGCCCTGTGGCATGTCTTAAGGCGTATGAGGAACGGACAGCTCCTTTTAGGGAGGTCTCGCATCCTGAACTATTTTTGTCTTTTTACAGACCTCACTTACCTGTGACGACTTCCACCTTGGCCCGGTGGGTCAAATGGTTGTTGGACGCTGCGGGTGTTGGTACTTCCATTTTTGGTCCTCATTCTACTAGGGGGGCCATGGCGTTTAAGGTTGCGTTTCTGGTATGTCGGTTGGAGGATCTCCTCAGGGCTGGGATTGGTCCAGGGAGTCTACGTTCAGGGAATTTTATTTTAAACCTTTGACTCATTTTTCTGCTACCATCATTGACCAGCTTTAAACTAGAATAATGGGAGCCTCCGTGTCTTTATAAATTGCCAGATTTTACTAATTTATGACGTAAAGTCATGATTTATAAAGACACGGAGGCGAGCATTATTCCGCCCTGATTGTATACCGTATTTTATTATTTATTAGGATGCTTTTTATTTCATGTTATGATTATTTGTATTATTCAGTCAACTGGCCGTGAATGTGTGTTACAGGTGCTTGTTTGCTTTGGTTCAATCTCTTGTTTTTCTGTTTCTTTTCAGCTTGAGGACTCCTTGATATCCGGCTTTTGGGTGTTTTTTTGCCTTTTCCGTCCACTTTTGCGGTTGGCGTGACGGTTTCTTCAGTTCATCTGAGTTTCCAGTTTATTGTTCAACTATTTATTCCTGCTCCTCAGTTTCGCTCAAAGAAAAGAGGAAGGTGTTCAGGATACATACGTTTATATAGGAAGAGGAGGGGTATCCTTGGAGGTCCCTCATTGGATATATATGCTTGTGATTGGTGTATTTGCATATTTTTTGTTTGTTAATATTTTCTCTTTCTTTGCTGCTGAGGGAAATAAAGAAAAGAGATAAGCGTAATGCTCGCCTCTGTGTCTTTATAAATCATGACATTACGTCATAAATTAGTAAAATCTGCTAAACCCCACATTTGAATAAAATAAGCATGTTAAGATGTTAACCTACCTGCCGATTGAAGAAATATTTCCAAGAGTATAAAAAATTGCAAAAAGAATTGTTCCCTTTATTGGTACCCATAAAAGACAAGTGCCCTAAAAAGAGTAAATAAAACAAAATTAGGTGGTTATGTGGGGTGTATGATATAGACTGCCATTTGGTATAGTTTGAGTATATTAAGAGGTAAATAAACATAATTTTAAAATATGGTAATCACAGATTTCTGCTATATGGCAGTCACTCACTTTGCTAGCATGCAATCAAGGGAACTTTTTATTTGAATCATAGTTGTCTTCTAACATACAAGTTACAAAGCAAATTCTCACTCACTTCATGCACAAAATATCATCTTACATGAGGCTGGCACCACAAATGAATCATTGCTTCTTTTATGCATTTAACATAGTTTTTTAACCTCTTCGTGACAAGAAGGGCTTTCTTTAGATACCATTGTTTTGATCATCTAATTTCCTATTTAAAAATGAATTATTTTGATTGTATCAATCATTTATCATATCATTTACTATAAAAAGTATAAAAATACGGTGAGAATTGTAGAAAAAAGGACTTTCTTACTTGAAAAATATTTTACTCCACTATAAAAGCTAATGAAGAAACCTTCCAGATAGATTCTAGTATTTGTCCTGCATTTAGAAATACCCAACGTTATGGGCATATCTGGGAACTTCTTGGCTCCAGCTACCCGGAGCCTTCCTTTGCGGGACTTGGTGAGGACTGCCCACTGACGGGGGGGGGCAGCGGGAAACACCCTCATTTAAAGGAAAAATGGGCGGGGAACGGGCGTGTCAAGACAGGTACTGCATTCACCATGCAAGTCAATGGAGCCCAGCTTTCTAATCACAGTGTGATTAGTAAAAATAAATTAAAAAATAAAATAAAATTAATAATAATTAGAAAAAAATAGTAAAAAACCAGTAAAATGTAAAAATCATTTCCCACTGATGTCACTATCAGGGGAACCTCCAAGTTGAAAAAAAAATGTTAAATTTTTTTTTAAAAAAGGCAAAAAAAAAATAATATATATATAAAAAATATATTTTTGTGAGCAAGTCCTAAAATTAGCATATTAGCTTAAAACAATTCTCGCATGGAAAGAGTTAAAATACTGGCATATTAAATGCCCGTGGGGTGTCTACTTTTAAAAAAGGTATGATTTGATGGGGTAAATTGAATTGGCCGGGTTCAACAAGGTCCCAATTAACACGGGGGGGGAAGGATGGCCACACATCTAATTTCCAATTAGAAAAATGCACACGTACCAAATGTGGCCTTTTAGTTCCCCAAAAAAATGACAAACCCATGCATGTGGGGTATCACTGCGCTCAGGAGATGTTGCTGAACACATTATGGGGTGTCGTGTGACAGCAGAATATATACGAGGAGCTGTAAATTCATACATAAAGTAGGTGTGTGTGGGAAAAATACACACACAAAAATACTACTGCAAACTTTGAAAAAATGCTGGTGGTAAAATGTGTGCATGCAAAGAGTTAAAATACCAGCATTTAAAATACCCTGGGGTGTCTAGTTTTCAAAAATATATGGTTTTGTTGGGCACACTGAAATGGCCCGGCTCAAAGATGTACCAAATAGGGCATGGGCAGTGGATCCCCAAATGCCAAAGTTCAACATTGAAAAATGTGCATGCCCCAAATGTGGCCCTTTTGCCCCCAAACAGCCAGGCAAAATCATTCATGTGAGGTATCGCTGTACTCAGGAGATGTTGCTGAACACATATTGGGGTGTTTTGTGATAGTGACATATACAAGAACTTTTTAATTCATACCTGAAGTAAAATGTGTGTGGCAAAACAAATGCAAAAAAATGAATAAGTGCATGGAAAGAGTTAAAATACCAGCATTTGAAATACCCTGGGGTGTCTAGTTTTCAAAAATATGACTTGATGGGGTAAAATGCATTGGCCGGGTTCAAAGATACCCGAAATGGCACATGGGGGGAAGAATTACCAGATTTGGAAAAAATGGCTTTGAAATAGCAAAACGCTACCTGTACTTATTGCCCCATAATGGGTAGAAAAAAGCAAAAAAAACATAAAAACATTGGGTATTTCTAAACTCAGGACAAATAGTAGAATCTATTTAGCAGGTTTTTTCATGACCTTTTATAGATTAGTAAAAGATTTTTCAACTAAAAGTTAGAAACAGTCATTTTTTTCTCAATTTTTCACCATATTTTATACTTTTTTTAATAGTAAATAATATGATACGATCAAAACAATGTCATCTAAAGAAAGCCCTTCTTGTCCTGAAAAAAACAATATCTAATGTGTGTGGGTTCAGTAAACGGGAAAGAAGAAAATTACAGCTAAACACAAGCAGCGCAGAAATGTTAAAAAGGCCATTGTCACGAAGGGTACAAAAAGTAAAATCAGCCTTTGTCACGAAGGGGTTAAATTTCATTCTAAAGGTAATTGGGAGCCAGTGGAGAGTTTCACAGAGTGGGGAAGCAGAACAGGAGCGACGTGCAAGGAAGATCAGCCTAGCAGCAGCATTTAGGACAGACTGTAGAGGAGAGAGTCGAGACAGTGGAATGCCAACCAGAAGAGTGTTCCAGTAGTCAAGACGGGAAATCATAAGTGAATAAACCAGAGTTTTTGTGGATTCTTGGCTGAGGAAAGGGAGGATACAAGAGATGTTTTTTAGGTGCAAGCGGCAGGATCTGGCGAGGGACTGAATGTGAGGGATATGAAAATAAACATTTAATTTGGAAGCTTAAATAGTGACAGTTAATTTAACGGTTTACTCACTAAAAGGATAGTTGACAAGAGAGTTGTATTTCTTTTTTTTTATTTTATTTATTATTTTATTTAATGACAACGTATAAACAGACAGATATACAAATAAAAATATCTTAAAATATACAGGAGTTGGGGATCCCATCTTAAGAAGTTTAAAACTACTTAAATGATTTATCTGAATCCAAAGAGAGATGGAAACACCCCTCCACCCAATATTCCGAAATTTACATTTTTATACAATACAATAACATGATTTACAGTACACCAACATAAAATGCCAGACTAATTGAAATAAAAAATAATCTCTATTTTAACCTTGCTTGGTGGTTACTGGATAAAAAAAATGTAAGTTTTTTGTTTAAAATAATTTAATTAACAAATAAGGTCTTTAAAAAACTGTCAGCTCTCTTGGTCTCCGTGACACTGCTCTCCTGGATCTCATACAAGTTAATCCTGGATTAAATTGTATGTTTCCAACAGATCCTTCTCAGTGTCTTTTGCTGGCAATTCCTCCTCTTCAGTGCCTCTGTCTGTTGAAGGGTTCTGCCGTGGGTCCTCTACTATTCTCCATCTATACTTCCTTACTTGGAAAGGTATCGACAGCTTAATACCACCTCCATGCAGACGACACACAAATTTATCTCTCCACCCCCAATCTCTCTGCATCTGTCCTCTCTCAAATCAGCAGCTGCCTATCTAGCATCTCTTCCTGGATGGCCTCTCAGTCTTAAATATGTCTAAGATTGAGCTCCTTCTAATCCCTCCCTCTAACTCTATTCCCCTTTCTGACCTATCACTGTCAATGGTACCACTATGTCTCCTTCACCACAAGTCCGCTGGCTCGGAGTGGCCCTAGACTCAAACCTATCTTTTATTCCTCAAAATAAATCACTCTCTAGATCTTGCCACAACCAACTACGCAACATTTCCAAAGTTCGTTCATTCCTGACTGCCAGCACCGCAAAACAATTAATCCAACTCCCTCGTAATCTCCCGTCTAGACTACTGCAACAACCTACTTACAGGCCTCTCTCTCTTCCTCTGCCAGACTAATCCATCTCACCCGACGCTCTGCATCTGCCGCACCTCTCTGCAAGTGCCTCCACTTGCTCCCCATCCATAGCAGAATTAAATTAAAATTACTAACTCTATCTGTCAGGCCCCATCCAGGCTGCGGAGCTGAATGTCTTTTGTTTCCCTGTTTTGCTGTGGTCCTTTCTGTCCTGAACCTCTGATTCCTGGATTCTAGTTCTGCTCTTTGCTTCAGCTCTGCTTCCTTTATAGGGTGTGCCCCACCCGTTATGTTTGCTCAGTCTGCAGTCTACAGGTATGTCTCTCTGATATGTGTTTAGATCTCATGTTTAGTTTGTTTAGAACCTCCGTAGGCAGGATTTAGCGTTAGGACCCACCGTATATTGGAGTACTTAGGCGTAGTGGTGGGCTAAGCATATTATGGCCATATAATGTGACGGAATATCCAATTTTATAGCAAGACATCTTTGCATAACATCTTTACTCTACCACCATGGTATTATCTTTATTTTGCTGATTTCATTATTGCAATTACATTACCTCTATTTGTTCACTATTCTTCCCTATCTCTGCTCCCTGCAGAGACTCTGCTTTTAAGGCCCTCTCTGTAGGCCCTAACCCCTCTTCTTGTGTGTCTCCCACTTTATTTTCCCTTTTATTTTTCTCTCTGTAACAGGTTTTCCCTTACCTTTCTGTGGCAATGAGCCCTTGCTCTCTGCCCTCCTCCCTCATGGTGCTGGCTCCCCGTTAGGTTCCTTCTCTTCTTGCATTTTTACTTTCACTTTCGTTTTCTATTGTTGAGTTTTTCCTTTTTTTTGCAATCGTTTCAGGCTGTTTTTCCCTTGTTTCTTACAGTTTCTAGGTGTTCTTTCTAGGCCTAATTCTTATTTTAAGGAATCTTGCCTTTTTTCAGTTTTTTAGATTATTTATTTATTTTATTTAAATGATATATTGCGTTTTTTTCTGACATATGTGGTGATTGCTGGACATTTTCTCACCTGTTCCCCTGTTTTAATACTAAAAAGGAGATATTGCTATACAGGGTGATTCAGGGAGGCCTACCAGATGTGAGCCCTACCTTAAGATTGGTCCCTGTCCCCATCTGGGTGATACTTTTACTACAGCTGAGACCTTACCATTACTATACTACTAGCCTCTACCGCCACCTTGTGGTTTTATATACCGTATTTGCTCGATTATAAGACAAGGTTTTTGCCAGAGCAAATGCTCGGGGTCGTCCTATAATCAGACCTCAACTAGATCTGATATGAGACCAAGATCCAGATCCCCCGCAGCGATGCAGGGGACCTGGATCCTCCTACTCCCCCCCACACACACACACTTACCGTTACTTCTGAGTCCCCGGTGCTTAGTCCGGCAGCGTGTAGTGCTTTACGCGATGCCCCAGAGCTCAGTAGGGATATCCCCGGTTCTTCATCTGAGCTAGACGAGGCTCCAGGCGCCTATCTGATGACTCCAGCTGGAACTGCTGAAATACCGGAGGATTCTGGTGCCCTCAATGCAGTGGGTGAACCCTGTTTTGACCCTGAGAACATAAGGCATCCGCGCTGGGGAGAGGGGACTCCGCCCAACCAGATTTGAAAACCGCTGGTCAAATGGATCTGGAAACCAGTGGAGAGGGAGGTCCGGAACAAACTTCGGTCAGAATGCCCAGGTCCTAGGCTGCCACACAAGGTCTAGAGACCCCCAAGTTTGACCCCACGGGGATGACATATAGGTCCAAGAAACTCCAGGGACCCTAGGATAGAGGCAGAAGGTGGTATCTGGAGAGCCCAGGATAAGCTTCTGGACATTGCCGGCCCATTGTCCCAATTGTTCCTGATGGCCGAACGAGCGATCATGTCTGATACCCCAAATAGACTCCTCCCTTCCCAGGGAATGGATTCAGCGTTGCAGCATCATGTTGGTAAAGCTAACTTAGCCCTCTGAGCCGAGCGACGCCAGGCTGCTCTCATGTGCCAAGACCCTTGCCTTATGGATCTTGGGAGCAAGGAGATGGGTCCAGCTGCCGACGGTCTCCTTTTCTGGGATGCTTTCATAAAGGAGCATGCATGCATGTGAACATTTTCACCTCCTTCACAAAGGCCCAATCCTCCATGAGGTATGCTTTTTTCTTCCAGACAGCATTTCTCTGGCAGGGCTGGATATCCAAGGAGCTGGACCTTGAGCCACCAGAGGCTCCCAATAAGCCACCAGAGGCTACGAGTCGTCAGGAAGGGTACCCATTCCCGGCTCTGTTTCCCTCCACCAGAGGTTCACCCGGATGAGGTGTCGACGGCCCAGCACGAGGAAAAAACCCTTCGGGTTGCGGGCAGCCTATGTCTCTTTTCCCACAATTAGTCCCTCATGTCTCTGGACCCTTGGGTCCTTCAGTCGGTTCAGGGCTTCCTCATAGATTTTTCTATTCCCCCGTTACACATGCCCTTCCTTTTCTCCCCTAGCTTTCTCTTCCCCAACAGGAGCTAGTGGACTCGAAAATTCACCTACTATTCCAGAAGGGCACCATAGAACCCATGTCATGGCTCCTCCTCACTTCTTCAGCAACATCTTTCTGGTTCGCAAGAAGTTGGTAAAATCTCGACCCGTTATGAATCTCAGAAGCCTCAACATCGTTGTCACCTGCCGTCACTTCAGATGGAAGGCATCCATCTCATCAGAGATCTTCTACTAGAGGACGACTGGCTTACATCTGGATCTCAAGGACGCCTATCTCGCAGTCCCTGTCCACCAGGATCACCGCCGGTTTCTTCAATTCTTCACCTGCCTTCCCTTTGGACTCAGCTCGGCCCCTTGGTGCTTTACCAAGCTGATGCAATCTGTCATGGCTTTCTTTTAGACCCAGGCGATTAAGAAGGAGATCCACAGGGTGCTATGCTCCAAGACAATTCCACTTCGGACTCTAGCTCGCATTGTGGGCCTTCTCTGCTCGTCCCTCATGCAATCGTACCTGATCCACTCCACTACCGAGCTCTTCAGCAACCCTTTGCAGGTTTCCATTCAATGATCAACAGATCACTCTCTCGACGGAGGTGAGGCTAAAGCTCATGGGGTGGCTACAATAAATGGAGGCATGGAATGGTTGAACTATCTTCATCTCCCTTCCTGACTTAGTCCTGGAATCTGATGCCTGCTTTTACTGTTGTGGGGTGTCCAGACCTTCCGAAGTGACTGGTGGTCGATGGTCAGTGGAGGAGAGACAATTGCACATGAATTGTCTGGAACCGATTGTGGGCTCCTTTGCCATTTGGAGTTTGGCCGCTGATTTCTCCAACTTTTGCCTTCTCCTTTGGATGGGCAACATCTCGGCGGTCCAGTACATCAACCCTCTGGGGGGGCGCATGGTCAAGTATGCTAAGGGTCCTTACCAAGTATCTCTATGATTTCTGCCTGGCCAACCACATTACACTGGCAGACCGGTTTTCCTGCCACTTGAGGGATGCCAGTGATTGGAAGCTGGATTGCAGTCTTCCAGCGTCTGGACTCTCAGTGGGATCAATTTTCTGTTGATCTCTTTGCATCCAGACTGAATACTGAACTGGTGACTTTCTTCAGATGGCTTCCAGATCCAGACTGCGCCACAGTACACGCCTTCCTACAGACTTGGCCTCCATCCGGGGCTTAAGCTTTCCCTCTTCACTATGCTTCCTCAGAAGCTTTGCATGATCGGATCGGTGCTTCTCATCACACCCCTCTGGCTGCCTCTACCCTGGGTCCCGTCATTCCTGGAACTGCCTGCAAGGATACCGCTTCTCCTCCTGCACCTTCTTCAGGATCTGGACTGTCAGTTTCACCCCCTCATCCTTATAGCGTGGAGCCTCTCCTGGAGATTTGTTCCTTTCAGCGGATGCTCATATGCTTCTCTGAGAACCCCAGACACCGGACGAGCTTATGCTTGGAGGTCCTGAGCGTCTTGGTGTCTGGAAGGGTAGGATGATCCGTTCTAGGTCCCTGTAATTGCTGTTCTTAACATTTTACCCTTTTCTCCCAGGGAAGTCATACCGTACCCTGAATGCCTTAGATCAGCCATCTCGGCTTCTCATGCTCTGATCTTGGGTGCTCCCCTGGGTAGGCATCCTCTGGTCTGCCATCTTTTGTGCAGGGCCCAGTTATCTCGTCACCTAGGTCCTAGGTGTTCGTCTCTCTGGGACATCCAGAAGGTATTGGATTTTCTGAAATCCTTGCCTAACAAAACTTCTCTCTCTTAATCAGCTTTTGGCCAAACTTGCTTTGCTTCTGGCTTTAGTTTGCTTTTGCCGCATTTCTGATGTCCAGGCTTTCGATGCTGATGTCATTTCTTTCTCATTGCAGAGGGTGGTTTTCTCACTTTCTTGTCGCACCAAATATTTTTCTTTAGCTGTCTCCTAACCATACTTTCCAGAACAGCCGCTTTTGTGTGTGGCTCACTCTCACTTCTCTCAGCAGTACCTTCTGTCCACGGACTCTCATCATCCGAGGGGTTCCCATCAGCTGCTTCTCTCGTATGTTTCTCCCTTTCATCTGATATCTTCTCCTACCATCACTAGATAGGTGCGCTGGCTTTTGGGTCTGGCCGGGATTGACCCCAGTTTCAGGGCTCATTTGTTCTGAGGGGCAGTAGCCTCTGGTACTGTGTCTCTAGGCACCTCCCTGTCGGACATCCTGCACTCCACGGACAGGTCCAGGACTTCTACTTTCCATACCTTTTATTCTTGCCCTGCTCCCCATGCTACCTTTGCTTGGCTTAGCGTTAAAAATGCAAATTACGAAGCCTCTTGTTTTGCTATAAAATTAGAGATTATAATAGCCTTGGTGCATATATAATCTAAATTTGAATAAAGACAGGAGGCAAATAATTTCCCTCCCTTCCCGTTTCGCTTACACTGTAGCGTGGGGGTTGTGGTGTTGTTGTTATTACTGTCTAGGTTATTGACCTTGCTATAGGATCACAGTTACTGTTCCCTTTTTCTTTCAGTTTAAATGTGCAGTTTCTGTGGCTCAGAGGTGGACGTCATTGGTTCCACCCATCGGAAATAGCCATTTCCTATGCTTCCTGTTATAACCTCCTGTTCGTATTTGTTCTTCACGTTGGCTCTGCATCAAAGAAGAGGAGGAGGAGTGGCTGTCTTCAGGCTTTATAGTCCCTGTATTATGTTGATTGGTTATTTATAGGGCTGCAAAAACTAAATCGATAAGATCGATAATAATCGATAATGAAAATAGTTGCCAACGAATTTCATTATCGATTAGTTGAATCGATTTTTATCGATTATTAAACGAGGGTTTTTTTCAGAGCAAATGCTCTGAAAAATACCCCTCATTATATAATCCGCTTAGTCTGACTCACAGCAGCAGCTCCTACTTAACAGTCCCTCCCTGTAATCACTGTACAACTGGCCCCGCCCCTTCCTTCTCCAGGCCAGAACCACATGGCTGTGACTCATCTAACTGTAAGTATAAAATTAATATTTGGGCTGCTGAAAGTTAGGGGAGGTGGGGGTTAATTTAGGGGCAGTTATGGTTAATGGTGTTTAGGGTTAATTTAAGGGCAGCTGTGGTTAATGGGGTGTTATGGTTAATTTAGGGGCAGCTGTGGTTAATGGAGTGTTTAGGGTTAATGGAGTATTTAGGGTTAATTTAGGGGCAGCTATGATTATGGGGTGTTTAGGGTTAATTTAGGGGCAGCTGTGGTTAAAGGGGTGTTTAGGGTTAATTTGGGGCAATTGTGGTTAATGGGGTGTTTAGGGTTAATTTGGGGCAGCTGTGGTTAATGGGGTGTTTAGGGTTAATTTGGGGTAGTTGTGGTTAATGGTGTGTTTAGGGTTAATTTAGGGGATGCTGTGGTTAATGGGGTGTTCAGGGTTTATTTAGGGGCAGTTATGGTTAATGGGGTGTTTAGGGTTAATTTAGGTGCAGTTATGGTTAATGGGGCGTTTAGGGTTAATTTAGGGTAGTTGTGGTTGATGGGGTATTTAGGGTTAATTTAATGATGAGGACTGAGAGTTAATTTAATTAATTTAATAAAGTTAACTTAAGGTGCAGTTAGAGGTAAAGGGGGAGCAAACTAAAGGGAATCTTAATCTTGGGGCAGTGAAGATTAACCCAGTTCTTATTTATAAAAGTATGGTGTCAGTGTGCTGTGAACGGGTCTGTGACTCTATGAGGGGACTATTAGATATCGGGGGGTATAAGGCGTATCTGGGGAGGAAGGAGTGACATATCTGGGGGTATAAGGCATATAAGGTATATAAGGCATATGTGGCTAGGGCAGTGTGGCATGTGTGGGGAGGACGGAGTGGTGTATCAGGGTGTATAAGGCATATCTGGGGCCACAGTGGCATATCTGGGGGTAGAGTGGAGTGGCATATCTGGGGGTAGAGTGGAGTGGAATATGTGGGGAGGGCAGCGTGGCATGTCTGGGAGGCAGTGTAGCATGTCTGGGAGGCAGTGTGGCATGTCTGGGGAGGACGGAGTGGTGTATCAGGGGGTATAAGGCATATCTGGGGGCACAGTGACATATGTGGGGGTAGGGTGGAGTGGCATGTCTGGGCGGCAGCGTGGCATGTCTGAGCGGCAGCGTGGCATGTCTGGGCGACAGCGTGGCATGTCTGGGGAGGATGGAGTGGTGTATCAGGGGGTATAAGGTGTATCAGGGGGTATAAGGCATGTCAGGGGCCACAGTGGCATTTGTGGGGGTAGAGTGGAGTGGCATATGTGGGGGTAGAGTGAAGTGGCATGTCTGGGCGGCAGCGTGGCGTGTCTGGGCGGCAGCGTGGCGTGTCTGGGCGGCAGCGTGGCGTGTCTGGGCGGCAGCGTGGCGTGTCTGGGAGGCAGCGTGGCATGTCTGGGAGGCAGCGTGGCATGTCTAGGAGGCAGGGTGGCATGCCTGGGCTCAAATGTGCATAAATTGGGGGGCTGGTTGGGAAAAAGAAATGCATTTTATCAAAGTTTTTTATTCTGCTGTTTGTATTTAACATCATTTGTTTTAAATTATTTTAACTAAATTAAAAATTTACATTCATTTTTTTTATCCAATTAGTCAAAAAAATAAATCGGCCAACTAATCCATTATGAAAATAATTGTTAGTTGCAGCCCTAGTTATATATTTTGATTTTCATGTTTGTTTCATGTTTGTCTCTTTGCTGCTATTGGTGGTAGAGTAAAGATGTTATGCAAATTATTGCACAGACTTAATAATGCACCCCCAGACTCCCTGGTGTCCGGCAGGACCGGCCGGTGATGAAGCACCGGAAGGTTATGTCACGCCGGTGCTCTACCATAGAAGCCCCGGTGAAAATGCCAGAAGGAGGTTGTCTACGCGCATCGCGCAGATGTCCATGGCTGCATGTCCTGGGCGACGGCGATATGAATTGTGCATCTCTGGGCAATAATAATTTTTGACATCCCAAAGTATTTCCTAGGGACATTTTGTGAATTGTATTCAGAAACAACCGAGTACAGGAATACCCCACAAACATGTGTAGGGTATGTCTCTTTGACACTGCGGGTACCAAATTGGAACATACGCATTACAGTTTTCAAACATGGAATTTAGACAGATCAGTTTACTGGGTGCATGTCTCATTTGAGACACAGGAAATGTCCCATATTTCATTTTAACCCCCTAAAACTATATATTTCCAAAGACTAGACAGTTCAGGGAATCTAGTTATTTAACCTCGTAGTGCATTTTGGGACAATAGCTCTTTTAAAAAAATTTTCAGTGTTGCTGTTTAGCTGTAATTTTCATCTTTCTCATTTTGTGTACCCACTCACATTATATATTGGGTTTTTTTCAGGACAAACAGGGCTTTCTTTAGATACCATTATTTTTATCATATCATCTAATTTACTATAAAAAAAGATAAAATATGGCGATTTTGTTTTTGAAAAATATTTTACTCATCTGCAAATACGAATGAAAAAAACCTGCTAAATAGATTCTACTATTTGTCCTGAGGTTAAAAATATCCAATGTTTTTATGTTTCTTTGCTTTTTCTGCACGTTATGGGGCAATAAGTACCAGTAGCGTTTTGCTATTCAAAATATATCAAAACCATTTTACCCCAAATTTTGTCATTCTGCCCCATGTGCTATTTCAGGTATCTTTGAGGCCGGCCAATGCAATTTACCCCATAAAACCATATATGTTTGAAAACTAGACACCCCAAGGTATTTCAAATGCTGGTATTTTAACCTGTCCTCCGATGACCTTCCGGGTTACATCAGCAGTGACGCAACCCAGAAGAGAACGCCCGATCGCGCGTTTGAAACTGCGCGATCGGACAGTTAGCAATGTAACAGCTTACCGACTTTCATGCCGGAAGCTGTTACAGGAGATCGGACAGCAGAAGGCCGGCAATGCCAGCTTCTGCTGTCAGTGGGGAGTCCAGGCTGTCGCTGCACGAAGGGCTGGACGTACCGGGGTTTCTTAATAGGCGTTTTTTGGACGTCACGGTACATCTATAGGGGATTGAAGGGGTTCAACCGCCGATCTCAGGGATCGGAAGGTCTTGAAAACTTTTTGGGGGTTTGCCTTGACATCCCAAAGTATTTCCTAGGGACATTTTGTGAATTGTATTCAGAAACAACCGAGTACAGGAATACCCCACAAACATGTGTAGGGTATGTCTCTTTGACACTGCGGGTACCAAATTGGAACATTTTGAGGCTTCCAGGAAAACCGCAGTGTCGCTGATCGTGGCGAAAACGCTGCGATCAACGGCAAATAACGCTACCACGTACATTTACAGGCATTGTCACTAACACATTGCAACGTCACCCCGTACGTGGATTGTCGTTAAGGGGTTAAAAAATGGTTTTGAAATAGCAAAACCCTACCTGTACTTATTGCCCATAATGTGCAGAAAAAAAAGCAAAAACACATAAGTCGAGACCGACTGGTATGTTTATTTTTATTTTTTATGCATTTAAGCTTTAATAGGCATTCTATGTTATACTCTGTTTAAGTTTGGATTTCTGTAATTTTTATTATTTTTAATAAATAATTACTATATTGAATTATCTGTCCTTTCTTATAATTGTGCTCACAATTTCATTTATTGAATGTGAGACCTATCCACATGTATAAAATTGAGATTTGGTAACTTAGGGTGAAGAATGACCTCTTTTTAAGACATTACATGGGAGGAAAGGTGTGAACCCATCACAAAGGGAGATAAATAAACGGAGGTATACAAAAAGGTAGAAGAGGGAGAGAAAAAAAAAAGAGAGAGATGGGGGCGGGAGGATAGAAAATGCCCAATGCAGGGGAAACACATCTAATTTGTCTATTCCAGTGGAAGACAGATATCCGGCCCCGACACAAACTCCAACCAATGAAACCAAGTGGACCGGTACCGCTCAATCGACCAGTCAGTTAGTAGGTGCAATTCGTCAAAAATGCGTATCTGCTCCACGCGGAGAACCTATTCTTTAAAAGGTGGGCGGGGCAGGACTGCCCCAGCGTAGAGCAATTAAGGCCTCGGCTGCCGTCAGGAGGTGACGAACCACTGATCTCTGGAACCAGCTCTCAGAATAAGGTAAGTGATGGAGAAGGAAGAACTCTGGTGTAAATGGAAAGGCCCTGTCTGTGAAGTGCTGCAACTGCTGGTGAATAGAAGCCTAGAAGGGGAGTAGACGAGGGCAGTGCCACCAAAGGTGAAGAAGGGAGCCCAGAGTGGCATCGCATCGCCAACATCTGGACGGTAAGCGGAAATCAAGGCTGGGGGTCGGTACCAGCGGGACAATAATGTATAAGCCATTTCTTGGTCTCTTACACAGATCTTCTCCCATTGTTCTGCGGAGAAGGCGACCTGCAGTTCAGACTCCCAGCTCCCCATGAACGGTGGCGATACCGAGTGAAAGGCCTCAAGTAGAAGGCCATACAATCTAGAAATGCCATGAGGCGGGAGCTTGGAGGCCACACAGAGCTCCTCAAACGCCGTGTGGTCATGCAGCATATTGTGCTTCCAAAGGCAGGGACCGGAAGAAACTGCGAAGCTGCGCATATCTGAACGAATCTAAGAGGGAAGGAGGTGAGCGAGAGGACAACAGGTCCAAAGGCTTAAGGCCCTCAGACCACAAAAAGGAGCTGATCCCTGACCCCGCTGCAGCAGGGGAAGCCGGGAAAAGGTAGCACCCCTTCCCGGGAGGAAAATCCGGATTGTCCCTGACCGAGGTCAATGGGGAAGGGATAGAAGAGAGTTGTGTCTTCCGGAGAACCTGGAGCCAAGCATCATAAGTGGCCCGGATAAAAGGGTGGGACAAAGTGATTGTGCAAGCCGTCCAGATCGCTAGCCAAGGTAAGACCCTCATAGGAAGGTCCAACAGGACCGCTTCGATGTACACCCATTGCTTACGAACCGGACTATGTGCCAATTCCAGGACACGGAGCAGATGACAAGCTCTGTAGTAGGCGCGGGGACAGGGCAAAGCAAGACAACTCTAGGATTTAGGAAGTATCAATGTGGTAAAACAGACTCGAGGAGCTTGTGTACCCCATATAAATGTCAAGAATGTTGTCTGGAGAGAGTCAAAAAAGGAGGGGGTGGAGACGGGAAGAGCCTGAAACAAATATAGAATACGAGGCATGATGTTCATTTTAATTGTGTTGATGCGGCCGACCCAGGAGATCGCCAATTTCTTCCAAGACATTAGGTTAGCCTGGAGAGCAGCCTTAAGAGTGCCATAAATTGAAAACTCTTCCAGACTATTAGGGAGGGATATCCCTGGGCGGGTGATAATAAACAGGAGGTCGTTGGCATAACCCAGAATCTTATGGTGCGTGGTTCCCACCTGGAGTCTGCAAATGTCAGGGTTCATGCTGATGGCCTGGAGAAAAGGCTCTAAAGAGAGCACAAAGAGCAGTGGGGATAAGGGACAGCCCTGCCTTGTCCCATTCCAGATAGGGAAGGGGTTGGAGAAAGAGTTATTAATCCGAACTCAGGCCGTGGGTGTAGAATATAAAGATGTGATCCAGGTAAACAGACCCGGACCAAATCCCATATGATTCAGAGTGGACATCATAAAAGACCAGTCCACCCCGTCAAAGGCTTTTTCAGCGTCAGTGAAAAGGAGCATGGTCATGGTAGATGTGTGTTTTGCGAAGTTCATAATCGAAAGAGCTCTAATAGTGCTGTTTCTAGCTTCACAGCCCGGGATGAAGCCCGTCTGGTCAGGGTGTACTAAAAAGGGCATGAAGGGTTTGATTCTGTTAGCAAGTATCTTGGTGAACAACTTCAAATCAGTGTTCAACAAGGATATGGGACGTTAGCTACTGCAGTGCTCGGGGTCCTTGCCCACCTTGGAGATCAGAGTGATTGAGGCCGATAAAGTGTGTTTATGAATGCGACTGCCCTCCAAGATAGAATTCAAAGCATCTATGAAGTGAGGGGCCAGAAGGTCCTTGAACGCCGAGTAATAACGCAGGGGTAACCCGTCAGGGCCGGGGCATTTTCTGGATGGGGAGGACTTCAGGGCCATCATGAATTCTGGCAGAATGATCAGAGAATCAAGGAGAGCAGCCTCGTCCACAGCGAGTGTCCGACTAATCGTTTTAGTCAGATACATCAGCTGCTTTACTAGGAGAGGAGGGACCATGTGGACCCGGCCCAAGGTTATAAAGCTCTTCATAATAGTTCTTGAAGCAACGGGAAATATCAGGTGGATAGGAATGAATCCGACCTCCGGAGGAACGTACCCTGGAGACGTATGTGGGTTTCCGAACTGCGCGAAGAGCCCTGGCTAAGAACTTGCCAGACTTATTTCCGCGCTCATAAAAGAGCACCTTAGTTTTTAAAAAGGTGCATTGCATCCTACTATTAAGAATCAAAGCTAATTCACCCCGGAGAGTCAGGAGGAGCTGCAGGTCACCTTCCGACAAGGAGGTCTTGTGCGCCCGTTCTGCCAAAACTATCTGGGTGTAGAGCCTGTCAACCTGCTCAGCCTCAAGCCATTTACGTTTAGAACAAACACTAAGAAAGTGGCCCATAACAACACACTTATGAGCCTCCCAGACAGTCAACTGATTTGAGATTATCTTCAAAATAACACTGGAGAACCCAGTAGATCTCTGCACAGGAAAACTCATCCAGCAATAAGGACTTATTAAGTCACCAAGAACCTCCCCGAGGAGTGGTGCAGAGAGGAGGCCAGGGAGACGGCATGGTCCGACCAGGTCGCCGACCCAATGTTAGAGCCACGCAGGAGCTTGGGAAAGTGGCAGGGGAGAAAGAAATCAATGCAGGAATATGAACCGTGCGCTGTAGAATAAAAAGTATAGTCTCTATCAACAGGGTGCAGAGCTCTCCAGCAATCAACCAGTTTGTGTGCCGCAAGGAGGGAAAAAAATTTCCGCAGGACGTGACGGGGAGTCCGCACACTGCCTGCAGAGGTGCCTAACTCAGGGTACAAAGCCAAGTTAAAGTCTGCTCCCAACACCAGTAACCTCTCCTGGAAGTCAGCAAGTTTGCGGAGGACAGCACGCAGAACAATATGTTGGCCCTGATTAGGTAAATAAACATTCGCAAACGTATACATGCTCTAAAAGCATCCCTTTAACTAGCAAAAACCTCCCCTCTGGATCTACTTGCATATCCATCACCCAAAAAGGCGCTCTGGCAGAAAAGAGTATCGCCACACCCTTTGTCTTAGCCAACGGGTTATTACTGAAGAAACCAGTGGGATACGATCAGCATGGCAACTTAGGAGCTCTATCCCCATGGAAGTGGGTTTCCTGTACGAAGGCAACATCCACGCGGCCCCTTCCCAATTCTCAGAAAAGGGTGGAACGTTTTTCTGGGGCATTCAGGCCACGAGTGTTGATGGAAAGCAAGTTCATCGTACTTTGCGTTATCACAGGACCTGGACAACACCGATAATGCACCCACTATTCAGAGACGTATTCACAGCACGAAGAGTTCAGGAAATAAGTCCAAGGCAAACGAACGATACAGGGCCAGAGGCAGATAAACTTAGTCAGGAGGTTCCAAGGTCGGGGCAGGCAGCACGGGATCGAGGTCAGGAAACAAAGCCGAGGTCTGATACACGATGAAGGCAAACTGATAAAGAGTTCAGAAACACAAGCACCAAGAGCAACATACAGAGACTCTTTGAACGGGCACTGCACTAATGGGACAGCAAATAACAGCCCACGTGACACAATGGCCGCTAGCCCCCCCAAAGCATTTTAAGACAGGTGTGGGGGGGCATAAGTGCAGCGGCGTATCTAGGGTATGGCAACTATGGCTCGTGCCATAGGCGCCATTTGAAAGGGGGCGCCGGTGAGCGGCTTTTAAACGCCGTAATTTTTTTTGATGCGGAGGAGAGAGAGGGGCGCCTAGCAACTGCTCGGCGCCCCTCATTCTCCTCCACGAGCCCTCTACCCCGTCCCGGTGCCGGCATTTCATGCAGAGCGCCTCAATATGACGGCATATTGCGGCGCTCAGCAGTGACGCAGCGGGCACGAGCGGGCGGGTTTTAAACACTGTCTTGTTTTTTTTTTTGGTGCGGAGGAGAGAGGGGCGCCTAGCAATGAGCCTAGCAATGAGCAATGAGCCTCCATGAGCACCCTACCTCCGTCCCGGTGCCGGTATTTCATGTTGAGCACCGCAATATGACGTCATATTGCGGCGCTCAGCAGTGAAGCAGCGGGCACCAGCGAGCTGGTTTTAAACCCTCTTTTTTTCTGATGCGGAGGAGAGAGAGGGGCGCCTAGCAACCGCTCGGCGCCTCTCGTTCTCCCCCGCATCAAAAAAAAAAAAAGACAGCGTTTAAAAGCCACCCGCTGGTGCCCGCTGTTTTAGTGCTGAGTGCCAAAATATGACGTTATATTAAGGCGCTCAGGAGTGAAGCAGCAGGCACCCCAGCAGTGCAAGAAGGCAGAAGCCTCGTGCTCCTGACGCTGGACCCCAAGGTGAGAAGGGGGAGAGGGGTTAGGGAGTGATAAGGGAGGGAGAGGGGTTAGGGAGTGATAAGGGAGGGAGAGGGGTGAGGGAGTGATAAGGGAGGGAGAGGGGTGAGGGAGTGATAAGGGAGGGAGAGGGGTTAGAGAGTGATAAGGGAAGGAGAGTGGTTAGAGAGTGATAAGGGAGGGAGAGTGGTTAGAGAGTGATAAGGGAGGGAGAGTGGTTAGAGAGTGATAAGGGAGGGAGAGTGGTTAGAGAGTGATAAGGGAGGGAGAGGGGTTAGAGAGTGATAAGGGAGGGAGAGGGGTTAGAGAGTGATATAAGTAAAGAGTGGATTAATGTGTGCATGAGTGAATGAGGGAGAGCATGAGTTAATATGTGAATGTATTGTCTGAATGAGGGAGAGCGTGAGTTAATGTGTGGATGAATTGTCTGAATGAGGGAGAGCATGAGTTAATGTGTGGATGAATTGTCTGAATGAGGGAGAGCATGAGTTAATATGTGGATGAATTGTCTGAATGAGGGAGAGCATGAGTTAATGTGTGGATGAATTGTCTGAATGAGGGAGAGCATGAGTTAATGTGTGGATGAATTCTCTGAATGAGAGAGAGCATGAGTTAATGTGTGGATGAATTGTCTGAATGAGGGAGAGCATGAGTTAATGTGTGGATGAATTGTCTGAATGAGGGCAAGCATGACTTAATGTGTGGATGAATTGTCTGAATGAGGGAGAGCATGAGTTAACGTGTGGATGAATTGTCTGAATGAGGGCGAGCATGACTTAATGTGTGGATGAATTGTCTGAATGAGGGAGAGCATGAGTTAGTGTGGATGAGTTGTCTGAATGAGGGAGAGCATGGGTTAATGTGTGGATGAGTTGTCTGAATGAAAGTGTGAATTAGTGAGTGACTGTAAAAGTGTTTGTGTGTGCCATGGATGTACAATTGTGGAAGGGTAAAGATGGCACTAGCAGGAGGTTTGAGCCTTGGGGACCAAGATGGCACAGGCAGGGTGTATATGGGACAAAGATGGCACAAGCCGGACTGTTTGGGGACAAAGTTGACTTGTGCTGGGCTATTTGGGGACAAAGATGGCAAATCTTATGTGTGTGTTATTTGGGTGCTGGTCAGGTTCTATGCGGGCAGTGATATATACCTTCAGTGCTGAGATCACAAGTGAATTTCAATTGATCTGGGTTTGTGTGTTGATCTATACCTGCTATCGGCAGCAGGAGGACATGGGTCGATCACACCTGCGCGGAAGGGGCAGAGAATCAGGAACAGTGTCCATAACGGCCCAATCCGAAATCTGGACGTCTGGCAAGCCGAGAAGCTGTAGGACGTCTTGCACATCATGGTGATGTTTAATAGTGAGGGACCTGTTGTCATGTCAGATAACCAGGGCGAAGAGGTGACCCCAGTGGTACGTAATTTGTAGCCTCTGCAATTCCGATGTCAGGGTGCGAAGGGACCGTCTTGCTTGTAAGGTCAGGTCAGTTCAGTTCATGAAAAAATGATATCTGGTGAACGGCCAGGTGCCTGCCTACCTCCCTCGCGTGACCCATGATGGCTTCCTTCAGACGGAAGTCTGAGAGGTGGCAGATGATATCCCTCCGGGGGTCCCCAGGCCACCACGAGGACAAAGAGCCCAGTGCGCTCTATCCACTGATACGGGAGTATCAGGGGCACGGCCAAGGAGAGCGTTGAATAGACCTGTCAGAAGCGCCATGACATCTTCAGGCGCGTCCGACTCAGGAACCCCTAGCACTCGAATATTCTGCCGCCAACCCCCATTATCTATGTCCTCGATCCGGTAGCGTAGCTCCCTCAGGTAGTGTGTATGGCGATCACGCACGTGCTGGACAGCAGTAGTAGTACTGTGCTGTTGGGTCGTCGCATCTTCCAGGGCCTGAACCCTCTGTTCCAAGGAGGACAAATCATTCTGGAGCGCTGACACCTCATCTCGGACCACATGCTTAAATTCCGTGATGAACAGGGAGAAATCTGACTTCCAGCGCGCCGAGAAGAGCTGTAAAACCTCAGGCAGATGGGATACAGAAGGATAGTGCACCAGCGCTGCCAGATCCTCCGCAGAGGATGTGCTGGCTGGAGATGCGGCCTTGTGGTCGTCTGAGGCTTGTGAGGCCAGATTAGTATGGAAATACTCCTGGAGAGATGACGAGGATGACCGGGAACAATCCCTTGTAGTTGAGGGCTGGCAACTGTCTTCTTCGAGCGTCTCATGATGAAAACGCGGCTATTTAGCTATAAAAATGTGCGAGCGACAGCGGAGCAACTAGCTCATGCGGCCATCTTACTCGGCAGTCAGACACGCTCCCCCTTTTTGTAGAATTTTTATGCTTATGGCTTAACGGGTTTGGGGGTTGTGAACGGGGGCAGGAGGGTTATACTGGATAGATGTTGTGCTAGGGCAATGGGATGTAACGTTTTTAAAAAAAAAAATAATCTTTTTTTATATATATTTTTTTTTTTAAATGGTTAGAGGTCCTCTTAGGGACCTCTTGATTATGTTATTAAAGCCACAATGACATCACTTAGCTCACTTTATTTTTTTATTATTACCGTATTTGCTCGATTATAAGACAAGGTTTTTTTCAGAGCAAATGCTCTGAAAAATACCCCTCGTCTTATAATCGGGGTCGTCTTATAATCAGACCTCAAATAGGTCTGACTATGAGACGACTAAGATCAAGATCCCCCACAGCTGCAGGGGACCTGGATCCTCCTGTCTCCCCCCCGGCCCCACTTCTGAGTCCCCAGTGTGTAGCTGGGACAGCGTGTAGATGTCTACGCGATTCGCTTAGACAACTTCCGCTGTAGCAGGAAGGAGGTGTGGCTAGCAGCGGGGGTTGTCTGCGTCCATCTCGCAGACCTTCCCCGGCTTTCAGAGATCAGAGTTCAGATCTCTGACAGTCGGGGAAGCCACGCCTCCTTCCGGCTGCAGCGTAAGTGCGTGGGATCTACACGCTGCCCCGGCTACATGACAGGGAAGTCAGATCAACCGGTAAGTGTGTGTGTGTGTGTGTGGGGGGGGGGGAGTGTTAAACGGGGGGCATAAGGCATTTCTGGAGGCAGAGTGCTCTGTGAAATGCCTTTTAACCCCCTTAATGCCACTCTGCCTCAAGAAATGCCGTTTTAACCCTCTATACGCCACTCTGCCTCCTGAATGCCTTAAACCTCCCTATATGCCACTCTTCCCCATAATATGCCTTTTAACCCTCTAAATGACAGAGTGGCATATAGGGGTATAAGGCATTTCTGGAGGCAGAGTGGCACATAGGGGGTCAAAAGGCATATCATTGGGCACAGTGGCATTTAGAGGGTTAAAAGGCATATCATGGGGCACAGTGGCATATAGGGGGTATAAGGCATTTCTGGGGCAGATGTGCATAACTGGGGGGCAGGTTGGAAAATAGAAGGAAATAAAACCAAAATATTTTTCTCAATCATAGCTTTTATTAAAAAAAAATAGTTTAGATGAATTAACATTTACTGGTAAAACTTTTTTCCTATAGGGTCGTCTTATATTCAGGCTTTTTCTTTTTTTCCTAAATTACCGTATTTGCTCGATTATAAGACGAGGTTTTTTTCAGAGCAAATGCTCTGAAAAATACCCCTCGTCTTATAATCGGGGTCGTCTTCTAATCAGACCTCAAATAGAGGTCTGATTAGGAGACTAAGATCCAGATCCCCCGCACCGCTGCAGGGGACCTGGATCCTCCTGTCGTCGCCCCCCCCCACACACACACTTACCGGTGCTTCCGGAGGTGAAGTTGGCAGCGGGGGTTTGTATGCGTCCGTCGCAAATACCTTCCCCGACTGTCAGAGATCAGAGTTCCAGAGTTCCTGATCTCTGACAGCCGGGGAAGGTATTTGCGACGGACGCATACAAACCCCCGCTGCCAACTCCACCTCCTTCCGGCTGCCGCGGAATGAGACGTCAACCCGCTGCCCCG
The DNA here is from genome assembly GCF_027358695.1 of Spea bombifrons. Lineage (NCBI taxonomy): Eukaryota > Metazoa > Chordata > Amphibia > Anura > Pelobatidae > Spea > Spea bombifrons. Next base: position 52,735,376 of record NC_071088.1, on the reverse strand, counting down.
GCAATACAGCAGGAAATTGGAAGCACCGGTAAGTAAGAGGTGTGTGTGTGTGTGTGTGTGTGTGTGTGTGTGTGTGTGTGTGTAGGGCATTTCTGGAATGCCTTACACCCCTATATGCCACTCTGGCACTTAGGGGGTTAAAAGGCATATTATGGGGCAGAGTGGCATATAGGGAGGTATAAGGCATTTCAGGAGGCAGAGTGGTGTTAAGGGGGCATTTAATAGTGCACTCTGCCTCCTGAAATGCCTTATACCTCCCTATATGCCACTCTGCCCCATAATATGCCTTTTAACCCCCTAAATGCCAGAGTGGCATATAGGGGTATAAGGCATTTCTGGAGGCAGAGTGCTCTATATAATGCCTTTTAACTCCCTTAATGCCACTCTGCCTCCTGGAATGCCTTATACCTCCCTATATGCCACTCTGCCCCATAATATGCATTTTAACCCCCTAAATGCCAGAATGGGATATAGGGGTATAAGGCATTTCTGGAGGCAGAGTGGCACATAGGGGGTCAAAAGGCATACCATGGGGCACAGTGGCATATAGAGGGTTAAAAGACATATCATGGGCCACAGTGCCATATTGGCGTGGCAAGCCTGGGGGCAGATGTGCGTAACTGGGGGACAGGTTGGAAAATACAAGAAATAAAAACAAAAAAAAAATATTTTTCTCAATCATAGCTTTTATTAAAAAAAAAAGTTTACATGAATTAACATTTATTGGTAAAACTTTTTTCCTTTAGGGTCGTCTTATATTCAGGCTTTTTCTTTTTTTCCTAAGTTAATATTCAGATGTTGGGGGGTCGTCTTATAATCAGGGTCGTCTTATAATCGAGCAAATACGGTAATATTCAGATCGTCTTATAATCAGGGTTGTCTTATAATCGAGCAAATACGGTAGATTATATACTTAAATCCTTCAATTAATAAAAGAACAGTAACCCTACAACAATAAGGTGCAATTTCAAAATACGAGAAAAAAAAGGGTTTCAGAGTGTACCCACATAAATGAACACTGTATGTAAGCATTTGTGCTAATCTTGAAGTGATATTCCCATTTAAATTATAGTTAATTCTCTATTTTTTCTTTTAATTCCTTCTTTCCGAAAGAAAAGAATTTAAAAAATTATATAAAAAGTGCTTTTCTAAGGTGCTGTCACGTAAGGTAAAAGTGTATATTATATAAACCTTTGTCTTCATCTTAAAATGGTGCTAACTAATAACCCATTAATTACTTCTACTCTTGTGACAAACCAAGTAATTACTAATAAATAGGGCTGAAACAACTAATCGATAAAATCGATAATAATCGATAATGAAAATTGTTGTCAACGATTTTCATTATCGATTAATCGAATCGATTTTTATCGATTATAAAAAGAGGTTTTTTTCAGAGCAAATGCTCTGAAAAACTCCTCTCTTTATTATAATCCGACCTCAAACAGAGATCGGATTATAACACTAGAATCCAGATCCCCCGCAACGCTGCAGGGGACCTGGATTCCCCTCACTGTCGGCCGGTCTCTCACTTTCGTCTCTCTCCCCCCTCCCATTCACCCCTCTGACTCCTCCCCCTCCCATACATCACTTTGCCTCCTCCCCCCTCCCATACTCCACTTTGCCTCCTCCCCCCTCCCATACATCACTCTGCCTCTCTCCCGACTCCGTTACTGACAGGCACTTTCACTGCAGCTTCATAGAAGCCTCAGCGTAAGTGAAGGGCAGTAACGGAGGCTGTCTGTGCGCATCGTGCAGACCCCCTCTCTGTCAGCCGGTGGGGGTCTGCATCGCACATACAGCCTCCGTTACTCACCTTCACTTACGCTGAGGCTTCTATGAAGCTGCAGTGAAAGTGCCTGTCAGTAACGGAGCCGGGTAGAGAGGCAGAGCGGTGTATGGGAGGGGGGCGGAGTCAGAGGGGTGTATGGGAGCCACCCTCCCATACACCACTCTGGCTCCTCCCCCTCCCATACGGCACTATGCCTCTCTACCCGGCTCCGTGATGTCTTGTGAACCTCCGTTGCTGACAGGAGGCAGAGTGGAGTATGGGAGGGGGGAGGAGGCAGAGTGGAGTATGGGAGGGGAGGAGCCAGAGTGGTGTATGGGAGGGGGAGGAGCCAGAGTGGTGTATGGGAGGGGGAGGAGCCAGAGTGGTGTATGGGTGAGTTATAGTGGTGTATGGGGGTATTATAAATTTCAGGGCATATAGGGGGTATAAGGCATATCGATATTAGACACATAAGGGGGGCATAAAACATATCTGGGGGTAAAAGGTATATCAGGGGGCTCAGTGGCATATAGGGGGTATAAGGCATATCTATATTAGGCATATCAGGGGGGCATAAAACATATCTGGGGTAAAAGGTATATCAGGGGGCTCAGTTGCATATCACTGGCATATAAGGAGTATAAGGCATATCAGGGGCACAGTGGCATATCAGGGGGCACAGTGGAATCTGTGGCATATAAGAGGTATAAGGCATATATGGGGGCAGAGTGGCAAGCTGGGGGTCAGATGTGCATAACCGGGGGCAGTTTGGTAAATAAAAAAAATGTAAACAAGGCTTTTTTCTCATAGTTTTTATTAAATATGAAAAATAGTTAACATATGAATTAATATTTACTAATAACTTTGTATTAAAACCTAGTTTGAGAAACACTGTGTTTGGGTTCTTGTAGCTTTTATTATGTCAGTAAAATAAGAAGGTGAATAGAGAGAGGCCATTGCAATAAAGAGATGAAAGTGTAAATTGTACGTTTTTTTATTACATTATTTTAAATTGAAAAAAAAATTGAATTATTTTATCCGATTAATCGAAAAAATAATCGGCCAACTAATCGATTATTAAAATAATCGTTAGTTGCAGCACTACTAATAAATAAAGTTAACTTCTTAATTAATCCCAAGTGAAGTTTACCATTGTTATTAGAGTGAGAGAAAAATAAAAGAAAATAAAATGTAAAAAATTATTTTTAAAAAGGCACATTGTACTGGATAGTAAACACTGTAACTATATCAAAGTTTTTTTCTGGATCATCAAAAGAGAGGAAAGTTTCTTCATATATGAAACTAATCTTTGTGGGGAAACCCCACTTAAATCTGATATTATGCTTCCACAATATCGAAGTATCTGGTAGAACTATTACTTCTTCATATTGACCTTCTGTAATTTTCTTCTCCCTACACGTTTTCACAATTAGATCTTGACTAGAAAGTTGCAATGGAGGTAAGTTAGTAGGCCTGGGAAGCCTGTGAATACGTTCCATATATTTAGAAAAGTCTTTATTATTATTATTATTTATTGTTTTATATGGCGCCATCAAATTCCGTCGCGCTGTACAATGGGTAGACAGGACATAACAAGTAGTATGTAACATAAATTGACAGAGACAACAGGTGAGGAGGGCCCTGCTCAAACGAGCTTACAGTCTAGAGGGGGTTGGGTTGCATTACACAAAAGGTAAAAGTGCCACTGTTGGGGATAGACCAGCCACGCTAGTAAAAGTATTGCAGGGGAGGGAGTAGGAAGGGTAAGCTAAAGGAATATGGGAGGAAAGGGGTTAATGTGCTATGTTGTAAGCATCCTTAAAGAAGTGGGTCTTGAGGGATTTTTTTTAAGGAATAAAGGCAGGGGGGAGAGACGGATAGACTGGGGGAGGGCATTCCAGATGATAGGGGCAGCCCTTGAGAAATCTTGTAAGCGGGCATGAGAGCTAGAAATCAGAGGAGAGGACAGAAGGAGATCGTTGGATGAGCGGAGAGACCGGTTAGGAGTGTATTTAGAAGAGAGAGGAGATGTAGAGAGGGGAACCGCTGTGAAGAGCTTTGAAAGTAAGAGTGAGGATTTTGAAATGAACCCTGAAGCGCACAGGCAGCCAGTGAAGAGACAGACAGAGTGGAGAAACGTTAGTAAAGCGATGTGAGAGGAAGATAAGTCTGGCGGCAGCATTCATGGTGGATTGTAGAGGGGTGAGACGGTTAAGAGGGAGACCGGCTAAAATAGAGTTACAGTAGTCAAGACGGGAGATAATCAGGGCATGGACAAGAGCCTTAGTGGCATCCTGTGTTAGGAAGGGACGGATGCGGGCAATGTTTTTAAGATGAAGGCGACAGTTTTTAGAGACAGACTGAATATGGGGTGTGAACGAAAGGTCGGAGTCAAGGGTAACACCAAGACAGCGTGCATGAGTAGATGGGGGGGATGATAGCACCATTAACATTGAGGGAGATAGATGGGGAATCTTAGCGTTGGAGGGAGGGAAGATGAGGAGTTCCGTTTGGAGTGGTTGAGTTTCAAGAAACGTTCAGACATCCAGGTAGAGACAGATGCAAGGCAGTTAGTTACACAATCTAAGACAGAGGGAGAGAGATCAGGGGAGGATAGATAGATTTGGGTGTCATCAGTGTACAGGTGGTATTGAAAGCCGAAGGATGAGATCAGTTTGCCAAGGGAGGAAGTGTAAAGAGAGAACATAAGGGGTCCTAAAACTGAGCCTTGGGGAACCCCAACTGAGAGAGGGAGGGGAAGTGTTACTGGAGACAGAGACACTGAAGGTACGATCAGAGAGGTAGGAAGTGAGCCATGAGAGAGCAGTATCACGGAGGCCAAGATCATAAAGCTTTTGAAGGAGAAGGGGGGGGGTCCACCGTGTCAAAAGCAGCAGAAAGGATTAGCATGGAGTAGTGGCCCTTGGATTTAGCAGTGAGTAAGTCATTAGTAACTTTAGTAAGGGCGGTCTCAGTAGAGTGTCGAGGGCGAAAACCAGATTGAAGAGGGTCAAGCAGGAAGTTGGAGTCTAGAAACTTAGTTAGAGAACAATAGATGAAAAAGAATCTGATAGTATTTGTTTAAGATCTTCTGAGGTTGTTCTTTCCGAAAGATTTCTGAAACGTAAATTATTCCTTTGAGATCTGTTTTCTAAATTGTCCATTTTCATTTCTAGCTGAAGAATCTTTTGATCTAGTTTGACCTTATCATCCGTTAAGATCTTTATTTGTAATTCCAGGTCCTCGCTTTTATCTTCTATTTTTTTTTAATTTTGGTTGCCAATTGAATAATTTCCGATTTAATATCTTTTGAAGATTTGGTCATTTCTTGTTTTAGCTCTTCTACTAAAGATTAGCAGATTAGCATACCTGGGAACTTCCTGGCTCCAGCAACCCGGAGCCTTCCCTTGCGGGAGTTCCTGCTCACGTCGGTGGGGAACACCCCCATGTAAATGAAAAAATGGGAGGGGAGCGGGGCGTGTCAAGACCCCGCTCCCGCGACCCGGAGGATTCGGGTCTTGAGCCGGAGAATCTCCAGGTCAAACTCGGAGAGTTCCCAGGTATGCAGATTAGGGGTTGATATATCTGGCTCATTACTGTTTCTTTGATCCTCCTCATCTGGGTTGGGCGGAGTGCCTGTTATGGATCTATTTGATTGAAAGTTAGTTGATTGTGGTGAGAAAAAGGTGGATAGTCTCTTTTCCAGTTTATAATCCTTTTTTCCTCTTTTTTTTCCTTCTTTTTTGACAATGCTCTGGAGTCCTGTGTTCTCCTGGATGCCATAGCACATTCTAAGTTATATTTCAAGATTGCAGAGAGGAAAGGATTTTTCGTGATAATAAATATCCACAATATCAGAGATTTCAAACAATTGTGACAGGTCTATGTCTCCAAGATTTTCAAACGCTGAAATTTATAAACATATATTCACTTAATGTATTATGCGTTCAGGAAACCATTCTGAACAGTCTCGCCACAGTACCACTTCTCCCTTATATATATGAATCAATTTTAGACGATGGTTAAGTAATTTTTTCCCCTCTTCCCTCCATCTCTCCCTTTTCTTTCTTTACTTTTTACTCTTCTTTCAAGCTATTGATCTATTAGAAATGTAATTTGAGATTCAGTCCAAATAATTGCAACTTCGTTCCCTCCAGTTAGAGGTTCACAAACACAGAAAGGGAGGGGGCGGTGGTAATATTCTTGGCAAACTGAAAGCAGTGTGCTTCTTTTTAGATAAAATGCTCAAGACTCACCCCCGCCACCATAAATCAGCCTGTCTCTCCTGCCTCCACTCGCTCTGGCAGTTCATGTGTCTAGACCAGTCCGCTCTCACAAATCCCTCACAAATCTCTGTGCCGTTTACATCCTCCTGTGCCGAAGACCTGCGAGACTCACCTCCCAGTCTTACGTCATGCTGCGTCTTACGTCATCGTACCCCACCTCCCTGGCCACCTCCATCGAGAAAAAGTAGGTTTTTTTAAAATTTTTCATCATATATTTTTTATGGGAAATTGTGGGTACACAAAATGGGTGAGGAGAAAATCACATTTAAACACGAGAGTGTGTTATAACAGCCTCGGTCCCAAAGGGTACAAAAAGTAAAAAACAGCCTGGTCCTTAAGGGGTTATTGCTTAACCATTTTAATTTTAACCCCTTAATGACAACTGACGTGCCAGGACCATCATGACTTTAAACGGGTGCAGAATGTGACCTACGTTCGCTTTCTGCACCCAAACGGTGTTACTGTATTGCCTGGGGGCTGTGTCTGGCCCCTCCCCGGGGCGTCAACATTCGCCATACACTGTATGGCGGCATATGCCCATTTTAAAAGTGTTTAGGAGGCAATCAACGATCACCTCCTAAACTTCAATGGTGTCGGTGAAATGCCTCGATCAGGAGGCATTCAGCAACACCAAACACTCATCCCAGGATGCGCTGTGACCACTCCGAAGAACGGTCAGAACCGCCACTGCGAGTCATTTCGCCAATCACAAAATGGCGGCCGTCGTATAAAAAAAAAACAATGAAGTTAGAAAAGTTAGCCCAAGGGGTCTCCAGACCCTCTAGAGAACTCTGGCTCCACTTGCAGGTTGAATACAGGTACTGCATTCAACCATGCAAGTCAATGGAGCCCAGCTTTTTAATCACAATGTGATTAGTAAAATAAATTAAAAAAAAAAACAAGAAGAAAAAAATAGTTTAAAAAAAAAACAGTAAAATGTAAAAATAATTTCCCACTGACGTCACCATTAGGAAAACCTTTAAGTTCCAAAAAATGTAAAAAAAAATGTATATATATAAAAAAATATTTTTGTGAGCAAGTCCTAAAATTAGCACATTAGCTTAAAACAATTCTCGCATGGAAAGAGTTAAAATACTGGCACATTAAATGCCCATGGGGTGTCTACTTTTAAAAAATGTATGATTTGATGGGGTAAATTGAATTGGCCAGGTTCAACAATGTCCCAATTAACACGGGGGGGAGGATAGCCACACATCTAATTTCCAATTTAAAAAATGCACACGTCCCAAATGCGGCCTTTTAGTTCCCAAAAACCCGACAAACCTATGCATGTGGGGTACCACTGTACTCAGGAGATGTTGCTGAACACATATTGGGGTGTTGTGTAAAAACCACATAAGTTTGGGGAGGTGTTAGATGGGGGCATAAGGCATTTCTGTAGGCAGAGTACTCTATGATATGCCTTTTAACCCCTTTAATGCCACTCTGCCTCCAGAAATGCCTTTTAACCCTCAATATGCCACTCTGCCTCCTGAAATGCCTTATACCTCCCTATATGCCACTCTGCCCCATAATATGCCTTTTAACCCCTAAAAGCCAGAGTGGCATATAGGGGTATAAGGCATTTCTGCATTTCAAAAGGCATATCATGAGGCACAGTGGCATTTAGAGGGTTAAAAGGCATATCATGGGGCACAGTGGCATATAGGGGTTATAAGGCATTTCTGAGGCAGATTGGCAAGCACGGGGGCAGATGTGCATAACTGGGGGGCAGGTTGAAAAATAAAAGGAAATTAAAAAAAAATCTGAATCATAGCTTTTATTTAAAAAAAATAGTTTATATGAAGTAACATTTACTAGTAAAACTTTTTTCCTGTAGGGTCGTCTTTTATTCAGGCTTTTTCTTTTTTCCTAATTAATATTCAGATTTTGGGGGGTCGTCTTATAAATCAGGGTCGTTTTATAATCTAGCAAACACGGTAATGATTTGTGGGTTTTTCTAAGGCAGGGTCATTAGGGGCTGACATTATGATCAGATCACTCCTATTGGCCAGGAGTGAACTGATCATCATGAGCAGGGCCGGCCCAAGGCAAAATGCCGCCTGGGGCGAATTTTAAAATGCCGCCCCCCCCCTTATCTACCCTTTCTCTCTCTCTCCATCCCTGCCGCCCCCCCATTATCTACCCTTACCCCCCCTTGTACTTACCTTTCAGCAGTCCTGCGGCGAGTCTCCCTGTTCGGTCTCGGTGCCAGCTTGGTAAGCGAAAACCACTCGGCGCCCCTTTCTCTCTCTTTCGCTTTAAAAAAAAAGGGGCTTGGGGCAGCAAAGTGCGGTTGCCCCACTCGGCTCCATTGTCGGGCCGGCCCTGATCATGAGCCCACTTTTGATTGGTTCTACAACAGTTTTTAACTTTCATTGGAGTACAGCATTGACTGATATTTAGTCCCCACAAGCTTTTGGGGACAAATATTAACCCCTGCAATGCCGCGATGTTGTTAACACTGCATGATTGCTTTTAACAGAGCAATCGGGCAGCAGATGAAGGTTGGGGCTGATCTCCACTCCACCCAAAGAACCTTTTCTCCCGGTCCCTGCCTCTGGCAGCTGGGACGCAATCGCTGATGCATCTGCGAATGCAGGGAGGAGTCTCTTTGATCACTCCTGTAGGAATGATCAAAAGGCTTGTGGGGGTTCGTTTTTGGTGTTGCTGGTCTGTCTGGAAGCCCACAGCAGCAGAGCCCCATACAAAATGGGTATTAACCCCTAAAATCCAGTGATCGCGGCATTGAAGGGGTTAGCGGGAGAATGTTGTAACAATCAACAAACAATGCCCTTCCCTGAAGCTGCCTGCGGCAGCTGAAAACACAATCACCAGTTTACCGGCGATTGCGTTTTGGGCCTATGGAATCACTCCGTGGGAGTGATCGTAGACTTAGGGGGGCTGTGCTGGTCTGCCCAGACACTGGGCGGACAGCAGCAGCAGTGCCCTCGCAATCCACGTGGGGCAGTTTTTTTTTGAATGATGTACCTAGTACGTCCCAAGCCAAAGGTGACCATGAAGTACTAGGTTCGTCCCGGTCACGAAGGTCGTTAAGCATTCCTTTTGTTTTATATTTTTTCTTGTTTAGTGTATGTAATATGATTTATAACCTGTAACTGTGACCTAATTTAATACCAATATACAATTTTTAAACATATTATAGAAACCATTTTCCTATACACTTGTCTTTGTGTTTTATTCAGCACACATTCCCTAAAGAATAACCCTTTAAGAGGGTCATAACTTCTACTAAACTGTTTAGTGAGGAGTTAGTTGCCATAAATGATTTTTAATTTACTTTTATTGCTGTAATTCTCTGACACACCGCTTGCTTTTGTGGTGGGGAAAGTAAAGCTTTAGGAATTATAAAAAAGGGAAGGGGTGCTCAGATTGCTTGCCCATGACACTTGGACTCAAGCATTTTGGGGTTTTTTTACGAAAATTGCCTGCTTTGTGTATTTGTACAAACCTCCGTGAACCCCAACGTTTGGTGCTCCTTGATGAGGTAAAGTGGGAAGGGGCTGTGTGTAGGAGGGTACATAATAATGACTCATAGGAAGTATTTAAAAACAGGGGATGGTCTCATTGATGGTTATGGATGCTTATGGCTGTGATTGATATGAGTCCAACAACCTGTGGGTGTTTTTCCTTTCTTTTTTCACTCTGGCCAATCAGAATTTTACAAGGGGAAGGGACAAGCATTTATATATAGATAAATAAATGTGCTGACGGCATTTCAACTCATCAGTAGCAGCAGTTACAGACTGATGAGAGCTGGGGTGTGAGACAGTGACAGTTAGCTTAGCAGAGGCTGAGATTCATTCTCATTGCTCATTTACAATACTGCAAGATAATTAAGTAATAATAGTTTATTTTAGTGTAGAAAATGTACTAGTGTGGGGTGGACTGGAGAAAGTGTAATGTAAACAGGGACTGCAGCAGACATTTGTCCCCATTTACTTTAAGGCAGAACCTCTACTGTTTGATTAATACAAAAAATAATATTTGTGACAACGCTAGACATTTGACTGTACTTGCACACACTATGTTTCAGTTGCAGGGCCGGCCCTACCATGGAGCAGAGTGGGGCAATTGCCCCAGGCGGCACTTTTGAAGAGGCGGCACCCAAGCGCCTTTTTTTTTTAAGCAGAGGAGAGAGAGGGGGCGCCGAGTGGTTTTCGCTTACCTGCTCGGCACTCTCTCCTCTGCGAGCCCTCTAGCTCAGTCTCGGTGCCGGCTTGTAATGCTGAGCACCGGAAAATGACATCAGCAGTAAAGCAGCGCGCCCGGGGGGAGAGCAGGGAGACACGCCGCAGGACTGCTGAAAGGTAAGTACAAAGGGGGGATAGGGTAGATAATAGGGAGGAAGGGTAGAAAACAGGGAGGGAGAGGAAGGATAATGATAATGACCCCTGGCATCGGTGGAGGCATTTGAAATTTCGTCCCAGGCGGCATTATGTCTTGGGCCGGCCCTGTTCAGTTATTTACTAAATTCTATTCCTAAATAGAATTTAGTTGATTAAGCCAGTTCCACATTTACACTACTAGCCAAACCTCTAATTTGGGGCATGTGCCTATAATCTACCAGTGTCTACCATCTATGCGGAGGTGGTCTTGTGGCTGGATGTGTCTCTCAGCTGGTGTCTGTCCTGTTCTGCTCTGTTCCCTGCCCCTGGATCTTAATGTCCTTCCTTACTCTGGGGAATCAATTGTTTTTTTTCTAATATGGTGAGGGTCAGTCTCATGGCTGTATGTGTCTGTCTGCCAGTGCCTGGCCTGGTCTGCACCTCAAAGCCCTTCCTTACTGGTGGAAAAATTCTTGTTCCTGTTTCACTTTCGTTTTCTATTGCTGTTCAGTTTTTGCTTTTTTTGCAGTCGTTTCAGGCTGTTTTTCCCCTTGTTTCTTAGTTTTAAGGAATCTTGCCTCTTTTCCAGTTTTTTAGATTATTTCTTTAATAGACATATTAAATTTTTTTCTAATATGGTGAGGGTCAGTCTCATGGCTGTATGTGTCTGTCTGCCAGTGCCTGTCCTGGTCTGCACCTCAAAGCCCTTCCTTACTGGTGGAAAAATTCTTGTTCCTGTTTCTAATGCTAACCCCTTCGAGACCGGGATGTACCTGGTACGCCATGGTTACATGGTAGCTGCAGACCGGGACGTAGCAGGTACGTCATCTCAAAAAAATGCCCCCACGTTGCCACAATTGTGGTGATCGCGGGGGCGCTGCTGCTGCTGTCTGCCTGGGTGTCTGAGCAGACAGCACAGCCACCCAGAGCCCGCCCCCGAGCCTTCAAATCACTCCCACGAAATGATTTTGTCGGCTCAAAATAAATTTTTCATAAAATTGAAGGGGTTAACACTGCACTGACGCTCTCATGGAGAATACAGGCAGCTTCAGGTAAGTGTGGGGACCTGACATAACATTCCCCTGCTGCCTGATCGCTCCATGAGAGTGTCAGTGCAGCGTTAACCCCTTCAAAGCTGCAGCATTTTAGGGGTTAATACCCATTTTGTACAGGGCTCTGCTGCTGCGATCAGACCAGCAACAGCTAAAACGAGCCCCCACAATCTCCCGTAGATGGGAGATTACAGGGAGGAGTCTCTTTGATCACTCCTGTATATTCAAGAATATATTTGATCTAATAATATCATCATTTGAATCAATGAAAAGGCGAGCAAAAATATAGATCGGTAAATTTCAGTATACGTGATTAGGACTTTACTAAAGCATTCCGCTTCCTCATAAAGGATTATTGTACAAAATAAAACATATAGGCTTAGCCAAAATGTTATACACCAGGGCTGACACCTGGTTTAAGGGTAGAGTTCAGAGAGTGTTTGTTTGGGAAAATTCTCCAAATGGAGAAAAGTGGTAAACAGAGTTCCTCAGGTTTGTCCTAGGTCTGGAGTTGTTGTTAATGATGTATAATAATAATCTTGCAATGGGTATGAAAAGCCATGTGTCGCAGATGACACAAAGTTAGGTAAGGTAATACAGTTTGAACTAGAAGTTCCCTTCCTCCAAGGAAATTTGGTCAAATTGCTGGGCTGGGCAACCACGGGGCAGGTGAATGTTAATGATGAAAAACACAATTTTATGCAATTTGAGAAAATAAATGATTTCCCTAACACAACCTCATTTAAGGTTTAAAATGATCGGGAATAACTGTATTTAGCAACAGCCTTCCATATCGGTCAGCTGCTGCAAGGGCCCTTAAGACATTGGCATGTATGCAGAGACGTAATGGAGGAAGAAAATATAATTTTGCCTCTGTATAAATCAATGGGCTTAAAAAGTGCAGAGCTGTGCTACAAAATGAATGAGATAAAGACAACACCTATGTTACGAAAAAGGCTAGGTAAGTTGAATTTGTTTACAGTAAAAAAGATTTTTTTTTAAATTGAGCAGATATGATAACATTTAACACATATGTAAGGGGGCAATAACAGCTGCTCTCTAATGACCTGTTCATTAATAGGACTGTGCAAAGAACAATAGGTCATCCATTCACACTTAAAGCAGGGGAAAAGTTCTTTATCGTAAAAACAATAAAGATATGGAATTCATTACTCAGACTCAAATTTAATAGATACCTTTAAAAATAGGCAGAGGTGTTTTTATAAACCAAAGACGAATATACAAGGATATATAATTGGTTATAAAGTCAGGTTTAATTATAGTTTGTTGATCCAGTTTAAAATTAGATTGCCATTTTGGAGTTTTCACCCTTTTTGAGAACAACAGGAACTTTCTTCAATGTGAGTTTTTTGCATTTTTTTTTTAAATTAACAGTAATGTTGAACTTATTGGACTTTGGTCTTTTCTTTCATCTAAATAACACATCAAAGCCACCTGAAGCCCAAGAAAGGACAAGGAGTTCTAATTTTTATGGCTTTTCCCAAAGCAATCACCGGACCTCCACCTATTTAAATATCTATGGGAAAGTTTGAAAAACACAGACACTTCTAGACACTCACTGGGATGGTGTCTATACTAGATATAGAGAATTTTTTTTTTTGTACTAACAAAACATATTACACTATATGTGTTTATCTATACAAATGTATTTTTGAAATAAATCACACAAATACAGAGTAAAAATTATAAAGAACTTACCATAACAGAGCAAACAATTCCAGTTACAAAACAAGCAATAAAGGCTTTTATTCTTGTACCGAAGCTTAGAGAGTTTGATTCTATCACCTGCAAAACAGACATAACATCAAAACTTGTTACAAGTAAGTACACATGTTTCAAAATGTATTAATGCATGTTCCAGAGAAGGTTACATGATCATGGTGAATTTAAAATCCAAAACAACAGGTCAGATCAGCTACCCATTAAATTTTCCTGTATTGATTGTTTCTATTATTGATTTTCGTTATCTTTATTTTGCTGATATTATTATTGCAATTACATCACCTCAATTTGTTCACTGCAGAGACTCTGCTTTTAGGGCCCTAAACCCTCTTCTTGTGCATCTCCCGCTTTATTTTTCCTTTTATTTTTTTCTCTCTGTAACACTTACCTTACCTGTCTGTAGCAATGAGCTGCTTCCCTTGCTCTCCACATTCCGCTTCTCAGCCCTCCTCCCTCATGGTGCCAGCTCCCCATTAGATTCCTTCTTTCTCTTAAGCGATTGCGCATTTACTTTCACTTTCATTTTCTATTGCTGTTCAGTTTTTGCTTTTTTGCAGTCGTTTCAGGCTGTTTTTCCCTTGTTTCTTAGTTTCTAGGTGGTCTCTCTAGGCCTAGTTCTTGTTTTAAGGAATCTTGCCTCTTTTTCCAGTTTTTTTTTAGATTATTTCTTTAATACTAAAAAGGACATATTGCTATACAGGGTGATTCAGGGAGGCCTACCAGATGTCGGCCTCCCTTAAGATTGGTCCCTGTCTCCATCTGATTGATACTTTTACTAGATCTGGGACCTTACCATTACTATACTACTAGCCTCCACCGTCACCTTGTGGTTTTATATACTGTGCCTTGCACATTTATTGCTGATCTCTCGCAGATCTCATGGTGCTCTCCCAGGGCTCTTCGAGATGACACGCCATATTCAGATATTGATCCAAAGGGCTCAGTCAGCAAACGCCCATGTAAGAGCATTATGTTGGCACCTCTAAAGAGAAGCAAGTTGCGATACACACTCCCATTGGCTCCACCCCAGTGGGGATATCCATGGTTCCTCATCTGAGGAAGACGAGGGTCCAGGCGCCTACAACTCACTCCTAGACGAGTGGCGAGGCGATTCTGCTGACTCCGACCTATATTCGGACAATCTGGACCTCCTTCCCTTTCGCAGGATTGTGAGACGGCCTTGGACGTACCCAGGCTACAGGCTCGTATCTGATGACTCCATCCGGAGCTGCTGCAATACCAGAGGATTCTGGTGTCCTCAATGCCATGGGTGAACCCACGCTTCGGTGTCAAATGGATCCAGAAACCAGTGGAGAGTGAGATCCGGAACAAACCTCGGGCAGAATGCCCAGGTCCTAAATTGCCACACAAGGTCTTAAGACCCCCAAGTTTGACCCCCACGATGGTGACATATATGTCCAAAACCTGCAGGGACCCAGGAAAGGGGCCGAAGATGGTATCAGAAGAGCCCAGGAAAAGCTTCTGGACATTGCCGGCCCCTTGTCCTACTTGTTCCTGATGGCCGAACAAGCCATCATGTCTGATACCCGAAATGGACCCTGCCACGGAATGGATTCCGCAGCATCATGCTTGGTAACGCTAACTTAGCCCTCTGAACCGAGCAACGCCAGGCTGCTCTCAGGTGCCAAGTCCCTTGCCTTATGGATCTTCGGAGCAAGGAGATGGGTCCAGCTGCCATCTCTCTCTATTTCTGGGATGCTTTCATCAAGGAGCTAATAAGCATGTGAACATTTTCTATTCCTTCACAAAGGCCCAATCCTCCAAGAGGTAAGCCTTTTCTTCCAGACAGCGTTTTTCTGGCAGGGCTGGATATCCAAGGACCACCAGCTGTACAGCCACCAGAGGCTCCTATTCAGCCACCAGAGGCTACCAGTCGTCAGGCTCAGTTTCCCTCCGCCAGAGGTTCACCTGGACGAGGTGCCACAAATCTCTTCTCCCCTTCGGGTTGCGGGCAGGCTATCTCTCTTTTCCCATTATTGCTCCCTCATGTGTCTGGACCCTTGAGTCCTTCAGTCGGTTCAGGGCTTCCTCACAGATTTTCTTTTCTCCCCTAGCTTTCTCTTCCCCAACAGGAGCTAGTTGACTCGAAAATCCACCTGCTATCCCAGAAGGAGCGCCATAGAACCCATGTCATGGGTCCTCCTCACTTTGTCAGCAACATCTTCCTGGTTCGCAAGAAGTCAGGGAAATCTCGACCCGTTATAAATCTCAGAAGCCTCAAGATCTTTGCCGTCACTCCAGATGGAAAGCATACATCTCCTCAGAGATCTTCTACTAGAGGGCGACTAGAGGGCTCACCACCGGTTTCTTCAATTCTTCTGGCACAATGAGCTTCGGCAGTTCACCTGCCTTCCCTTTGGACTCAGCTCGGCCCCTTGGTGCTTTACCAAGCTGATGAAATCTGTCATGGCTTTCTTTCAGACCCAGGCGATCAAGAAGGAGATCCGCAGGTTGCTATGCTCCAAGCTGATTCCACTTCGGATTCTAGCTCGCATTGTTGGCCTTCTCTCCTCGTTCATCCAAGCAATCGTTCCTGCTGCGCTCCACTGCCAACCTCTTCAGCGACCCACTTTTGCAGGTTTCCATCCTATGATCAACAGATCACCCTCTCGACGGAGGAAAGGCTAAAGCTCATGAGGTGGCTGCAATACATGGAGGCATGGAATGGTTGAGCTATCTTCATCTCCCTTCCGGACTTAGTCCTGGAATCTGACGCCAGCTTTTACTGTTGTGGGGTGTCCAGACCTTCTGGAGTGTCCGGTGGTCAGCGGAGGAGAGGCAATTGCACATCAATTGTCTGGAACTGATTGCGGGATCCTTTGCCATTCAGAGCTTGGCCGCAGATTGCTCTCACTTTTTCCTTCTCCTTTGGATGGGCAACATCTCGGCAGTCCAGTACATTAACCGTCTGGGGGGCATGCGGTCATGTATGCTAAGGGTCCTTACCAAGGATCTCTATGATTTCTGCCTGGCCAACCACATCACACTGAAAGCAGAATATGTTTCTGGACTCCAATAACACGATGGCAGACCGGTTTTCCTGTGACTTGAGGGATACCAGTGATTGGAAACTGGACTCTGCGGTCTTCCAGCGTCTGGACTCTCGTTGGGATACATTTTCTATTGATCTCTTTGCATCCAGACTGAATATTCAACTGGCGACTTTCTTCAACTGGCTTCCAGATCCAGACTGCACTGCAGTGCATGCCTTCCTACAGACTTGGCCTCCATCCGGGGCTTATGCTTTTCCCCTTTGCTCTGATTCCTCAGACGCTTTGCATGATCAGATCTGTGCTTCTCACCACACCCCTCTGGCTGCCTCTACCCTGTATCCAGTCACTCCTGGAACTGTCTTTAAGGACACCTCTTGTCCTTCTGTCAGTCCTGCACCTTCTTCAGGATCTGGACCGTCAGTTTCACCCCTCATCCTTAATAGCGTGGAGCCTCTCCAGTGACCTGGAGTTTGTTCCAACTTTCAGAGGATGCTCACATGCTTATCTGAGACCCCTTGCACCAGGCACCGGACGAGCTTACGCTTATGCTTGGAGGTCCTGGGTGTCTTGGTATCTGGAATGGCATGATGATCCGTTCTAGGCCACTGCAATTGCTGTTCTTAACTTTCTCTCTCACCTTTTCTGCCAGGGGAAGTCTTACCGTACCCTGAATGCCTTAGATCAGTCATCTCGGCTTCTCATGCTCTGGTCTCGGGTGCTCCCCTGGGTAGGCATCCTCTGGTCTGTCGTCTTTTGCGCAGGGCCCAGTTATCTCGTCCCCTGGGTCCTAGGTATTTGTCTCTCTGGGAAATCCATAAGGTACTGGATTTTCTGAAATCCTTGCCTAATACTTCTCTCTGAAACAGCTTTCGGCCAAACTTACTTTGCTTCTGGCTTTAGTTTGTCTTTGTCATTTCTTTCTCTCTGCAGAGGGTGGTTTTCTCGCTTTCTTGTCGCACCAAATCAATTTCTTCGGCTGTCTCCTACCCATGCTTTCCAGAGCAGACACTTTTGTGTGGGGCTTGCTTCTCTCGGCTGTATCTTCTGTCCACGGACTCTCATCGTCCAAGGGGTTCCCATCAGCTGCTTCTCTCGTATGTTTCTCCCTTTGTCTGGTACCGTCTCCTACCACTGCTAGATGGGTGCGCCGGGTTTTGGGTCTGGTCGGGATTGACCCCAGTTTCAGGATTTATTTGTTCGGAGGGGTGGCAGCCTCTGGTGCTGTGTCTCTAGGCACCTCCCTGTCTGATGTCCTGCACTCCGAGGACAGGTCCAGGACTTCTACTTTCCATAACTTTTATTTTCATGCTCCCCATGCTACCTTTGCTTGGCTTAGCGTTTAAAATGCAAATTATGAAGCCTCCTGTCTTGCTATAAAATTAGAGATTATAATAGCCTTGGTGCATGTATAATCTAAATTGTAATAAAGACAGAAGGTGAATAATTTCCCACTCTTCTCTTCCCTTTCGCTTACTCTGTAGCATGGGGGTTGTGTGAGTTTTTATGCCTTGTTTTTATTATGGTCTATGTTATTGACCTAGCTATAGGATCACACAGTTACTGTTACCTTTTTCTTTCAGTTTAATCGTGCCCTTTCTGTGGCTCAGAGGTGGACATCATCGGTTCCACCCGTCGGAAATAGCCGTTATAACCTCCTGTTCGTATTTGTTCTTCACGTTGGCTCTGCATCAAAGAAGAGGAGGAGGGGTGGCTGTCTTCAGGCTTTATAGTCCCTGTTTTATGTTGATAAATTATGGTTATATATTTAGATTTTCATGTTTGTCTCTTTGCTGCTATTGGTGGTAGAGTAAAGATGGTATGCAAATTATGAAGCACCAAGGCTATTATAATCTCTAATTGTAAGCATACATTAAAAAGGGTACTAATACAAGTTCTGAGCATGTAATTATGACCATAAAAAGTACCGATTAGGCTTCGTTTGGACTACACAGTGGCTATCAGGCTATCATTCCACAAGAAAGATGTGATTGAATTTAAAAGAATGCAAAGAAAAGCTACAAAAGACTAATAAGGGATGTCAGCAAAACAAGATTTATTCACTCTAAAAACGAAAAACAGGTGACCTTATCTCAACCAATTGTGGTTAATATAAGGGCCCTTAAAGGGAAAAGCATCACTATATGGGCAAGTCAGATCAAAAGACAGTTTAGTGTCCTTGATACCTCTAATATAACAGACTGCAGGGCTTGACAAATTTGTTGTGGATCTAGGCGCCAGGTAAAAAAGTTAGGAGCCAGGATTTTTTTTAAATTAACAGTTGGTCAGGAGTGATCTGATCATCATCAGCCCACTTACTAAACTCACATCATTTGACCTGGAAGCACCCTGGACTTTCAGGTCAGTGCTGTTTTTTTTTTATTATTATTATTATTTTTTAACCCTTTCAATGCTGATGTTCCATTGGAGCACAGCATTGACTGATATTTAGTCCCCACAAGCTTGTGGGGACAAATGTTAACCCCTGCAATGCCACGAATGCGTCATACACAAATGTGGCATTGAAGGGGTTAACGTTGCACTGTCGCTCTCAGGGAGCGATCAGGCAGCAGGGGGTGTTGGGGCTGCTCTCCACACTCATGGGGAGACCAAAGAACCCTCTCCCCTGTCCCTGAAGCTGCCTCTGGCAGCTGGGACTCAATTGCTGGTCTATAGACCAGTCATTGCAGGGGGGAGTCTCTGATGACTGGTGTAGGCTTCCATGCCTACAGGAATCATCAAAGGGCTTGTGGGGGCTCGTTTTTGCTGTTGCTGGTCTGCCTGGGCTTCCAGGCAGACCACCAGCAGCAGAGCCCCTTACAAAACGGGAATTAACCCCTAAATGCCGCGATCGCAGCATTGAAGGGGTTAATGCTGCACTGTCGCTCTCATGGAGCGATCAGGCAGCAGGGGGGTGTTGTGTCAGGTCCCCACACTTGTGTGGGGACCCAATCAACACACAACCTCCTTCCCTGAAGCTGCCTGTGGCAGCTGAAAACGCGATTGCTGGTTTTGCAGCAACCACGTTTTCAGCCTACAGGCTCACTCCGTGGGAGTGATCTCAGGCTCGGGGGCGGGCTCGGAGTGGCTATGTTGTCTGCCCAGACTCCTGGGCAGACAGCAGCAGCAGCGCCCCTGTGTGGTGACTCAGCCTCTTACATCCACAATTTTTTCTGGATGTAAGAGGCTGACAAAACCTAGGCGCCAGACTGCATATGAAAAGTACCTTACCCCCTTAATGAACGGGCTGATTTTAATTTATTTTTGTACACTTGGTGACCAAGGCTGTTGTGGCGTTTAGCTGTGCATATTTTTTCAAAAGTAGACAAACTAGGGTATTCAACTAAGAGTTTACTAAGGTTTACTAAGGCACAATACCCCAATATGCATGGGTTTGTCTGGTTGGTTGGGGCTAAAAGACCACATTTGGTGGAAATGCTAGTATTTTAACTCTTTCCATGAAAGGATTTGTTAGGAAGATAAAGTATTTGCTTGAATATAAGACAAATAGAGGTCTGATTATAAGACTAAGATCCAGATTCCCCGCATCGCTGCAGGGGACCTGGATTCTCCTCTCTGGCAGCTGGTGAGACACCAGGGAGTCTGCAGCATGGGGACAAGTCTGGGGATGCATTGTTAAGTCAGAGGGGGTGGCTTATCTGGGGAGGCAGATGTGCATAACTGGGGGTAGGTTGGCAAATAAAAACAAATGCATTTTTCTCATAGTTTTTATTAAATATGTGAATTAATGTTTACCAGTAAAACTTTTTTTCCTATAGGGCAGTCCTCTATTCAGGCTCTCTTTTGTTCCTAAATTAATATTCAAATTTTGGGGGGAAGTCGTCTTGTAATTGTAATTGTAATTCTGATCGCTTCCTAAGCTGTTTTAGCCAGACGCCGCCGTGATCTTTGATGATTGGTGCGGCGGTGGCCATTTTCCTTGAGGGGAGGGCTTTCCTCCCTGGATCCATGGTCAGCCTCAATTGTGAGGCTTCCGTGGATGCTGCAAAGCCGGCGATGCGGCTATTTAACAGCAGCCCGTACATGTACAGGCTTTGTCGTTATCATGTTGCACTGCAAGCCAGTACATATACAGGGTTTATCGTTAAGGGGTTAATGAGCTGTAACCTGATCCAAGAGTCTGTGTCTGAGTGCTCTGGAGATGACTCACTCTAGAATCAGGTTACTACTGCATGATTCACAGACTGAACTGCTTCAAATGAATCGTTCAGTCTACTGAACCGATTCATTCGGATCACTGAAAAGAATCGGATCAAATGAACGATTCGTTCATGATCCGGACATCACTAATGAGTATATATGGGCCCCTAGGGTGGAGCACACAGAGAGTAGTTTATATACACCTGGAGAATCCAGGACAGGAGTTCAGGCTGACTCCAAAGCACTGGTCAGCTGCAAGTGATTAGCTGCAGTGACTGCAATAAAGCCTTGCCTGAGTAACAGAAAAGAGAGTTTTGTTTGAGGCCTGGAAGCAGCAGGGCTGGCTATGCACTAAAGAGGCAATCTAAAAAGGTTGGTGAACCCACATTTTGTTTAGTTTAGACCCTGCTTAGTAAGGGACATATATGTTAGTAAGAGCTCAGTGCTCAGCTCCAACTGTGGATGTGGATTAATAATGAACTGTGGCTTTAATACTCTAGAAGACTGTGCTGTTTGCAAGGACTTGGTACCCTGTGTGGGTGCAGGATCACAATATATACTCTCTCTCATCTTTTCATGTGACAACACTGAAAAAGTGACACTCTTCTACAATGTAAAGTAGCGAATGTACAACCTGTATAACAGTGTAAATGTGCGGTCCTCTCAAAATAACTCAACCCACAGCCATTAATGTCAAAACATTGGCAACAAAAGGGAGTAGACCCCTAAGTGGAAATGTCCAAATTGGGCCCAAAGTGTCAATATTTTGTGCGGCCACCATTATTTTCCAGCACTGCCTTAACCCTCGTGGGCATGGAGTTCACCAAAGCTTCACAGGTTGCCACTCCTCCATGATGACATCACAGAGCTGGTGGATATTAGAGACCTTACTCTCCCCCGCCTTCTGTTTCAGGATGTACCACAGATGCTCAATAGGGCATGTCTCAATTAGGTCTGGAAACATCCTTGGCCAGTCCATCACCTTTACCCTCAGCTTCTTTAGCAAGGCAGTGGTTGTCTTGGAGGTGTGTTTGGGATTATTTTCATGTTGGAATACTGCCCTGCGGCCCAGTCTCCAAAGGGAGGGGATCATGCTCTGCTTCACTTTGTCACAGTACATGTTGGCATCCGTGGTTCCCTCGATGAACTGTAACTCCCCACTGCAGGCAGCACTCATGCAGGCCCAGACCATGACACTCCCACCACCATGCTTGACTGCAGGCAAGACACACTTGTCCTTGTACTCCTCACCTGGTTGCCGCCACACACGCTTGACACCATCTCAACCACTGAAGAGGCCTGACAGCCAGCCTCCTCCCTATTTACTATGGGCCCTAGCTTTGTAAAGACTTCTGTGTCTACCCCCTAGCAGTATATCATCTTATCATTTGCTAAGGGGGATTGACCGCCGTTGTTTTAGTTTAATGTTCCACCACTACAGATTTTTACCCCAGCCAATCCCCGGAACTGATTTCGGCCACTAATAGATAGTGGAGGATGGGACCCCATTGCATTGTTAATCCCTTTACTGACCCTGTTGTCTCTTGGAGGCAGATTAAGGGGGCAGTTTGTATCCCAATAGCTTGATTTATGTTAATGTGTGCTTTGCTGGCTATATCGTTTTGGTTATACCCTACACTGAGTCTCGACTAGTGACTGGGAAAAGAGTATATAATACTTACACACAAAACCAATGATATGCTATTGCACTCCAAACCAATTCTGTAGTAGCCTGATGCTAGGTAACAAGGCAAAGTAATATACACAGTCTATGGATAGTTACCAGCACTCTAGGTCTTTTTCAATAAACACAGATTCCTCTTTTGTAGGTCAACGTTTCAGTCTTTATTTGACTTTGTCCTGATGAAAGTCAAATAAAGACTGAAACGTTGACCTACAAAAAAGGAATCTGTATTTTTTGAAAAAGACCTAGAGTGCTGGTAACTATCCATAGATTGTGTGTGTGTGTGTGTATAATATATATATAGGTCTGGTAAAGTGGTAGATGGCAGGTATATTAGACCAGCCTTGTGTTGGGGTAAATACAAAGTATGTATATCTGTAATTAATATGTGCTTGATTAAGTTTATGTGTGTATATATGTATGTATGATAGCTGCAAGCCACTTAGGGGGGAAGTAACAGGAAAGACAGCTGTAAGAAGATATCACACCTACATACTACGTAGAGAAGGAAGGAAATGCATCACCTGGAGATAGGCATGGGAAACATAGCAAGTCAATAACATCACACGGTGGGGTCTTGGGAACAGAGGACAGGGACCTCATTTACACATCAATAGAGAAATCCCTTAAAAAGACATTGTAGAAACACACAGAAGGAGACTGGATTGGAGAGTCTCACCCTTGGCACATCACCCACACAGCATACACACTTAGCAGCAGATATTAGATAGATGGGATGTTTGTGGTCGGTATGAATGATTGTCATCTGTATATCACTGTAACTCTGGTTTTGTCTTTGCTGTAACATTAATCTGGGCAGATTCTAATTAAAGCTCTCTCTCTGGTAAGAATCTTGGGTTGGCTGTTTTATTGTAATATCGGGTAGAAAACCTTAGTAGAACTAGACATATATATTATCTGGAAAAGGGGATACGGTTATATGTTAGTTCTTGGAGGAGGTAACAAGGGGTATTACATTTATCATTAATACACAACGCAGAGCGGATTATTCTCCACGCATATCAATTGGTGGTATTGGTTTGAGAGAGGAGAAGTATATACAACATATTGGTGCCGTGACCCTTGGCCAGAAGAACTTTACAGAGTCTGCCTGGAGTGTGGTGAGTATAATTGTTATTATATTCTATTGCTGTGATTTGTTCGTTTGATATGACATGCAACATGGAGGATGCAAAAGTTACTTATTCTGAAAATGTTAAGAAATGGCTTCTGAATTATATTAAGAGACATGGTGGTCCTTATGAAATCCCACAGGACTGTAAACAGTCATGGGAGATGTTGCAGAAGTTTTTGGGAGAGACATTATTTGAAAAAAAGGTGTCAGAGAGTAAAAGAAAAGGTTGCATTGTGCAAGGACTACTCTCTTGTTGTTTAAGATTAGAAGAAATTGTGAAAGCAAAGGAGGATAAGTTGGCAGAGCTGAATGTTTCAATTAAAGTAAAATCTGAGAAGCATGATGAGATGTATAATGCGTTAAATAATAAGATTGTTGATCTTAGAGTGAAAACTGCTCTGGATTTTGCTGCCCGTTGGATAGAGGAGCAGTACAAATCAATGAAAGAGCAAAAAGAACTTTTGGAAGCAAAAGTTCTAGGTTTAAACATTGAACTTGAAAAGTTTAAGATTTGTGCACAGAATGCTGCAGCTTTATGTGTAAGCAACCAGCAGACTTTGCAGGAAAATGAGGAATTGCGTAGTGCAAACGAGCGGCTAACTCAGAGGCTGAAGGATGCAGAGGGGGAGATCAGGACCCTGGCAGCTTGCAGTAAGAGGGAGGCTGATCGTGTGCATTGCACAGCTAATGGTAACAAGTTAAATGTACAGCTACAGAAAAGAAATGATGTTGTGGCTGCAGTCAAAGTGTTAAAAAATGATGATGTGAATGAAATAGATGGGCAAGGTTTAGATGAGAAGCACAATAATGGTAATCATAAACTGATCCGAAATCATAGCAAAATTATTGCAAAGCCTGTGTCTGTATTAAGCCCTTCGCTTCAGAGACAGTTGTATCAGAGCAGGCTACAACATAAATTTCAAGGACACACAGATAAAAGGGAAGCCTTTAAATGTTTTGCTTGTGGTAAAGTAGGACATTTTGCCAGAAATTGCCAATCTCACGCTGCTAAAAAACACCATGTTCAGGAAAGACCCATGGTTGATAGTTGGAGGCAGGGAGATAAGAGTTGTTTTAATTACACTAGGTGGGGATCTCAGGGAAGAGGTAATGATGTTAGAAAAGATTATATCAAGCCTTGGATTCCCTACCATGTTATTAAGGCACAGAAAGAAAGAGTTGAAAAACAGAATAAAACTAGTGTGGTCTTCTAGATTTGTTTTCATTTGTTGTTGTAACATATGATGCTAATCTATTTGTTTTAAAGTATTTGTTTTTCAGAAAAAGAAGAGATGATACTAAATGAAAAAAAAAAAAAAAAAATAAAGGAAGAAAGGAAACAAACCTGTGAGGAGATCGGGACATTAACATGTGTGATTTCTTTCAGGAAATTTATATAAGAGGGAGGAAAGACGTCCAGAAGAAAATGGAGAAATCAGAGTAACTTTAAGAGTAAAGGGGCAATCGCCAGAAGTTACATTTAAGGATAAGCATACAGTGGTTGGGGCTATAGGGGGATGGATAGTGGTACAGTGTAATATTTCAATGCCTAAGTCTAACCTTCCCTCTGAATTTGCAGTTTGGAGCTATCCAGGAGGGAGTGATATGCATAAGAGTACCGGTACATTTTGGGCCAATACCACAAAGGAAGTGAGAATAAAGATGCTGCTGGAAAGAAATTTTACATTAACCCAGGATGGTTCTGTGACATGCAACCCAAATCACAGTGGACTGCATACTATAGTAGACTCAGCAATTAAAGTACAACTTACTAACTCACAGGACTGCCCAACAACCACCCCCTGGCCAGAGCATGGATTATTCATACAACCAACACAAACGGTCGCTTATACAGATGTGTCTTATGTAAAATTACCTTTATTGTTACATTTTTCTTCATTTAATATACCAGAGAGCTGCCCAGAAATGTTGAAAGAATGGTTTAAAAAGGTGTTTCAAGCACATATTAATCTATTCTGGGATGCTACACAAGGGCTTTGTTTTAGAGAGAGAGAAAAAAGGGATCTGGGTACTGATATAATATCAGGATTCAGTTTGGGGACCTCAATTTGGAATAGAGGAGACATAGAGGATCTAAACTCACGAGAACAAAAATTTGTAGATGGGTTGCAACAAATTTTACTTAAAGAGGGACGTGTGGAATTTAACACTCTAGTCGAAACTGATCTATCAATACAGAACATTCACACAGTTGCTGATATCTGTAAATGCTCTGAGAGAATCAGTTGAGAATAATGATGTGTCCAAGGCTATGGTATGTGGTATAGTCGGAAATCTACTAGTTGAACACCTAAATTTAGGCCTCCAAGAAATAAAACAAGGGGAATGGCCCAGAATTGTGAATTCTACCCTAGTTTTTGATCTGGTTAGGGAATTAAGTGTAAAGTAGGGAAAAAGGTAATTCCATTACTAATCGACATTCCAGTTTGGACAGAACAGCCTGTACCTGTTTATAAGATGACTATGCTGGGTGAGTTAGACGTGGCTAATGGCACTAATGTTTTAAAACAACTCCTGCCACAAACCCGCTTGGTGGTAAAAGAAAACCAGTTATGGAAGATTATTAACCCCAGTTGCTGTGACAGACGTAAAAATGCTTGGCTTCATAATGGAGAGCTCAGGGAGCTGCCCAGTTCACCTTCACAGAACTGTAAATGGATGGAAAAGGGTGGTACATGGGCAGGGCCCTACGATC
The DNA here is from genome assembly GCF_027358695.1 of Spea bombifrons. Classification (NCBI taxonomy): domain Eukaryota; kingdom Metazoa; phylum Chordata; class Amphibia; order Anura; family Pelobatidae; genus Spea; species Spea bombifrons. The sequence continues at coordinate 52,709,468 of NC_071088.1, read as the reverse complement.
TGTGCACTGGGTGTATCTAAAATTCTCTGGCAACAAACTGTACCTTGTAATGTACCTGCTACAGGATGGTGTGTTAATCTCACCTATGGCTCCATGAAAGTGGGTAAGGAGGTCATAAGAGCTAACGTTCAACTCACACAGGTATCTGTGAACATGGTACAGGAGGAGCTGGGAAATTGGAATAAGATGATTCCCTCACTATTTAAAACAATCCCGGCACTTAACATAGATTTGGATACATTATTTAAAAGAAATAATAGAAGGGTTGTGCAATTACAGAATCTGGTGAAAGAAAATTTAGCCAGCACTAAAGAAATTACACACAGCTTTCAAGAGCCCTGGTGGAGCATCCCCTACAATGTATACACACACCCAGGATTAAGAACTGCTTCTGTAATATTTGTATTCCTGCAATTTGTATTAATTTGCTCCTTATTCATCCTATATTGCTTCTGGAGGAAAGAACTGAAAAAAACACACACCAAGCAGGAACGAGTAGAGCTAGCATCAATTGTAGGGATATAAAATACCAGTATATTGGTTCTTGTAATACTGTTTGGGTTTGAGTTGGTATATGTCTTTATGAATAAGTTCCTATATGGATCTTATTCAAGTGGGGGAGTGTTGGGGTAAATACAAAGTATGTATATCTGTAATTAATATGTGCTTGATTAAGTTTATGTGTGTATATATGTATGTATGATAGCTGCAAGCCACTTAGGGGGGAAGTAACAGGAAAGACAGCTGTAAGAAGATATCACACCTACATACTACGTAGAGAAGGAAGGAAATGCATCACCTGGAGATAGGCATGGGAAACATAGCAAGTCAATAACATCACACGGTGGGGTCTTGGGAACAGAGGACAGGGACCTCATTTACACATCAATAGAGAAATCCCTTAAAAAGACATTGTAGAAACACACAGAAGGAGACTGGATTGGAGAGTCTCACCCTTGGCACATCACCCACACAGCATACACACTTAGCAGCAGATATTAGATAGATGGGATGTTTGTGGTCGGTATGAATGATTGTCATCTGTATATCACTGTAACTCTGGTTTTGTCTTTGCTGTAACATTAATCTGGGCAGATTCTAATTAAAGCTCTCTCTCTGGTAAGAATCTTGGGTTGGCTGTTTTATTGTAATATCGGGTAGAAAACCTTAGTAGAACTAGACATATATATTATCTGGAAAAGGGGATACGGTTATATGTTAGTTCTTGGAGGAGGTAACAAGGGGTATTACATTTATCATTAATACACAACGCAGAGCGGATTATTCTCCACGCATATCAATTGGTGGTATTGGTTTGAGAGAGGAGAAGTATATACAACACCTTGGTCAATAGTAGTCTGCCTTAAAATATGTCCCAGGGAAAGATGTTTGACTACAAACTGCACTACTGGCAGTTTGCAAAACATGGTAAGGGTCCCTGGGGCGGAGCATCTGGAAGAGCAGGGTGGGCCAGTGCTCCAACAGCACTAATTGCTGTATTGAGCCAGTCCAGAGTGTGCATTCTGGACAGGAGCTCCACAGGTGTGGACTAAGTAGCAGCTCACCTGTGGTTGATTAATTAGCAGGCAGAGGGTAAAGGGGACTGAATCTGATTCAGAGAGGAAGCCACTGTTATGCCAGCTAGGAGAGCTGATAAACTGAGGGGTGGTTTCTCTTTGCAAAGCCATATTGATGGTAACTTGTGACCTGTTTTGTTCTAAGCAAAGACTGTTATTCTGCTTACAACTGCTGTTGTTTGTTCCTTTAAAATAAACATTGAAGCTGAGCTGGATGTGTCCTGGACTTCATTTACCCTAGAAGACTGTGGTTACAGCCAAGATCCTTGACAAAAATCCCAAAGAAAAAGGGAGGCTTGTCACAATATATATATATCACTCTAAAAAAGAGTGGTTAATATAAGGGCCCTTAAAGGGAAAAGCATCACTATATGGGCAAGTCAGATCAAAAGACAGTTTAGTGTCCTTGATACCTCTAATATAACAGACTGCAGGGCTTGACAAATTTGTTGTGGATCTAGGCGCCAGGTAAAAAAGTTAGGAGCCAGGATTTTTTTTAAATTAACAGTTGGTCAGGAGTGATCTGATCATCATCAGCCCACTTACTAAACTCACAGCATTTGACCTGGAAGCACCCTGGACTTTCAGGTCAGTGCTGTTTTTTTTATTATTATTATTATTATTTTTTAACCCTTTCAATGCTGATGTTCCATTGGAGCACAGCATTGACTGATATTTAGTCCCCAATGCCACGAATGCGTCATACACAATTGTGGCAATTATATACCGTATTGGCTCGAATATAGGCCGCACTTTTTTCCCCCACTTTAAGTTTTTAAAGTGGGGGTGCGGCCTATATTCGGGGTCTAGCGCCCGACGCCCGGGACATGCAGTCCTGGGCGCCGGGCAGGCAGCGGGGTTAAGATACAGATCCCCCGCAGCGGTGCAGGGGACCTGCATCCTTCTCCCCGATACGCTCAGACAGCCTCCCCTGCCAGCACTTCCCACGGGGGGGGGGGTGCCGGCACGGGAGGTTATCTAAGCGTTTTACCTCTGCCCACCCCCGACTTACCGGAGCAGACTCCCGGGTGTCTTGCGGGGCCGGCGGGAGACATTTACGCAATACGCAAATGCAACTTCCGGTAACGGTACCGGAAGTTGCATACGCGTATTGCGTAGATGTCCCTCGCCGGCCCTGAAGACACCCGGGAGTCTGCTCCGGTAAGTCGAGGAGGGGGGGCAGAGGAGGACAGCGGCAGCGGATCTCGGGGAGGGAGGGCAGCGGATCTCGGGGAGGGAGGGCAGCGGATCTCGGGGAGGGAGGGCAGCGGATCGCGGGGAGGGAGCGCAGCGTATCGCGGGGAGGGAGGACAGCGGCAGCGTATCGCGGGGAGGGAGGACAGCGGCAGCGTATCGCGGGGAGGGAGGACAGCGGCAGCGTATCGCGGGGAGGGAGGACAGCGGCAGCGTATCTCGGGGAGGGAGGACAGCGGCAGCGTATCTCGGGGGGGAGGACAGTGGTAGCATATCTCGGGGAGGGAGGACAGTGGCAGCATATCTCGGGGGGGGAGGACAGTGGCAGCATGTTTTTTTTGGTGCTTTTTTAAAGAAAAAAAACTTTTTCTTTAAAAAAGCACCAAACTTTTAGGGTGCGGCCTATATACGGGGGCGGCCTATATCCGAGCCAATACGGTATATATTTAATACGGTATATTATATATATATATATATATATATATATATATATATATATATATATATATAATACCGTATTGGTTTGGATATAGGCCGCCCCCGTATATAGGCCGCACCCTAAAAGTTTGGTGCTTTTTTAAAGAAAAAGTTTTTTTCTTTAAAAAAGCACAAAAAAAAAAAAAAAAAATGCTGCCACTCTGTCCCCCCCCAGATATGCTGCCACTCTGTCCCCCCCCCAGACATGCTGCCACTGTCCTCTCCCCCCGAGATATGCTGCCACTGTCCTCTCCCCCCGATATATGCTCCCACTATCCTCCCCTCCGAGATATGCTGCCACTGCCCCCCCCCCCGAGATATGCTGCCACTGTCCTCCTCCTCCCTCCCCGAGATATGCTGCCACTCTGCCCACCCAGACTTACCGGAGCAGACTCCCGGGTGTCTTGCGGGGCCAGCGGGGGGCATCTACGCAATACGCGTATACAACCGGAAGTTGTATACGCGTATTGCGTAATGTCCCCTGCCGGCCCCGCAAGACACCCGGGAGTCTGCTCCGATAAGTCTTGGGGGCAGAGGTAAAACACATCGCCCGGACGGTCACCGGCTGCGGCGATGCGGGTAAACAACCGGGAGGCTGTTTACCCGCATCGCCGCAGCAGGTGACCGTCCGGACGATGCGCTTAGACAACCTCCCGTGCCGGCACCCCCCCCGTGGGAAGTGCTGGCAGGGGAGGCTGTCTGAGCGTATCGGGGAGTAGGATGCAGGTCCCCTGCACCGCTGCGGGGGATCTGTATCCTAACCCCGCTGCCTGCCCGGCGCCCGGGACTCCATGTCCCGGGCATCGGGCGCTAGACCCCGAATATAGGCCGCACCCCCACTTTAAAGACTTAAAGTGGGGGAAAAAAGTGCGGCCTATATTCGAGCCAATACGGTATGTATAAATATAACACATGCCACACCTATATTTTGGTGCTATTTTAAAAAGAAATTTTTTTTGTGAAAAAATAAGTGTAATGGTTAAACAGTATTTTACCTAATGAACAGCAATACATGTATTTAGGGCTGCAACTAACGATTACCTTCATAATCGATTAGTTGGCCGATTATTTTTTTCGATTAATGGGATAAAAAAAATGAATGTGAATTTTTAATTTATTTAACCCCTTAAGGACCGGGCTCGTTTTTTCTTTTTGTACCCTGTGGAACAGAGGCTGCTTTAATACTTTTGTGGTGCTTGTGTTCAGCTGTAATTTTCTCCTCACCCATTTATTGTACCCACATAAGTTATATATTGTTTTTTTCAGGACAAGATGGGCTTTCTTCAGATACCATTATTTTGATCGTATCATCTTATTTACTATAAAAAAAAAAATAGTAATTTTACTTACCGTAAATTTTTTTCCTTAGTGTAGTGTCAGTACCACGGGTGTCGCTCTTCCTGGGACAAGGACCTAGAACCGAAGAGGTTAAGATACCTCCTAACCCCTCCTACTCCTCCCTATAAGAGACCCGGCAACCCTCATACCTCCAGAAAGTACCAAGAAACACAAGATAGCTTGCAAAAAAATAATTTTACTACAAAAATGCACAGGGAGGGATATATGTACTGACACTACACTAAGGAAAAAAGAATTTACGGTAAGTAAAATTACTATTTTTCCCGTCGTGTAGTGTCAGTACCACGGGGATATAGCAAGATGACCCCTCCTGGGTGGGGAAAAAACGGTCACGAGGTAACTGCCTGAAGCACCTTACGCCTGAAGTCAGCATCAGAGGAGGAGAAGATGTCTAGCCGGTAATGCTTGATAAACGTGTGAAAGGAAGACCAAGTAGCTGCTTTGCATATTTCTTCTGGAGATGCCGAAGACCTTTCAGCCCAGGATGTAGCCATAGCCCTGGTGGAGTGAGCAGTAACGCGGGATGAAAGAACCTGACCGCTGAGAGAGTAGGTTAAGCGAATAGTGTCGGAAAGCCATCGAGATATCGTGTGCTTGGAGGCCGCATTGCCTGTGGATCTACCAAAATAATTAACTAACAATTGATCCATGGAGCGGAAAAAAGCAGTGCGGTCTATATAAATTCGTAGAGCTCTGCGGACGTCTAAAGTGTGCCAGAGTGATTCTTCCGGAGTTGAAGGAGATGGGAAGAAAGAGGGCAAAATTAATGGCTGATTGACATTAGCTTTAGAGATAACCTTGGGCAAAAAAGAAGGTTTAACATACAGGACGACTTTATCTTGGTGGAAAATAGTAAATTCTGGAGCCGCGGAAAGAGCCTGAAGTTCACTGACCCTCCTCGCTGAGGTAATGGCTACCAAAAAAGCCGTCTTGAGGGATAAAAATTTTAGAGATACCTCTTCCAGAGGTTCAAATGGTTCAGAGCAGAGTGTTTGGAGGACCAATGACAAATCCCAGGAGGGAAAATGCGAACGTCTGGGAGGCCGTAGAATGATGGCAGCCTTAAAGAAACGCCTGACGAGAACTTGGGACGCCAACTCAGACAGGAGAAAATGACTCAGGGCTGAAACCTGTCCCTTAAGCGTCGAGACTGTGAGACCCGCTGAAAAACCTTCCTGCAAAAAATCCAGAACAGAACTTGTGGGGGGAGAAGAGAAATCCAAACCTTTGGAGACACACCAGTGGAGAAATTTATTCCAGACTCGAAGATAAATAGTGGACGTAGATCTTCGTACTGAACCCAATAGGATCTCTGACATAGAATTGGAAATGCCTCTGCTCTGGAGGATCATCCTTGCAGCAGCCAGGCCGTCAATCTGAACTGCAGAAGAACATCCTTGGACAGGTTCTTGTTTTCCAGAAGATGGGAGGAAACTGGCAGCTCCCATACTGAAATCGCCATACTGAGCAGCTCCGAAAACCAACTTCGATTCGGCCAATAAGGGAGAATAGCTAAAACCCTGGCTCTGTCTACCCGAATCTTCAGGAGGATCCGAGGAATCATGGCTACTGGAGGAAACACATAAGCCATCTTGAAAGACCAAACCACTGACATTCCGTCTAGCAGGGGAGGATTGTCCTGCCTGTAAAGGCAGGCGAAAACTGGTAATTTCCTGTTTTGTCTGGTCGCCATAAGGTCTATATCTGGTAGGCCGAATCTTTGAACTAGGAGAGAAAAAATGCTCTTGTCCAGGGACCAGTTTGCTTGGGAGCAACGAGATCTGCTGAGATCGTCTGCCAGACTGTTGTCTACTCCTTTGATATGTGTCGCTGCTAAATCCTCCAGGTTTCTTTGGGCCCAGCGCATGAGATGGTCTGAAAGGTCCTGTAGTCTTGGAATTCGGGTGCCACCCTGTCTGTTTATATATGAGACTGTGGTGGCATTGTCGGACTGGATTCTCACAGCTTTCCCCCGTAATCTTGGACCGAAGGTCTTGAGTGCCAGGAACACAGCTTTCAGTTCCCGAAAGTTTGATGATTGGGCTTGATCGATTAAGGACCAGCTGCCCTGACTGCAGAGGTCGAGTAGATGAGCTCCCCAGCCTACCTTGGAGGCATCCGTGGTGAGGGTGAACCAATGACGTGGTAGAAAAGATCGCCCTTGGGTGAGGCGCCCTTTCGCTTTCCACCAATTCAGCCGGAGTAAAAAAAAAAAAAAAAAAAAAAAAAAAAAAAACTGTTTTGAATTAACTGTTTGGTTTTTTTTTCTCTCTCCCATTTTCTATAGTGTAATTAGTTAAGGGTGGGGTTTATAATCAATTAACTGTGTTGCTCTGTATATAAGGAAGTGGTTAAACTCACAGCTTGCTCACTGTAAGGGGCTTGCATTTTCTAAGTGACTTGCTTTCTGTAAGTGACCAGTTTGTTTGTGCACCACAGCAGCGGCAGAGAAGTGGTATTATAAGTATACCAACAGTGGGTTTGTATCTCAACCAGCAACAAGAGGGTTGAAGGGTTTGTGGTAAAAAAACAAAAAAAAAAAACAAAAAAAAAAAAAAAAACTGTTTTGCATTAACTGTTTGTTTTTTTTTTCTCTCTCCCATTTTCTATAGTGTAATTAGTTAAGGGTGGGGTTTATAATCAATTAACTGTGTTGCTCTGTATATAAGGAAGTGGTTAAACTCACAGCTTGCTCACTGTAAGGGGCTTGCATTTTCTAAGTGACTTGCTTTCTGTAAGTGACCAGTTTGTGCACCACAGCAGTTAGTGCAACACAAGAGTGCAAGAGCAAGGAGGGTAAGTGACATAAAGCAACTGTTTAAATTCTATACTCGCGTCCCTTTATAAAGAATGAGCAAGCTTGGAGATTTCACTCAGTGCACATCATGCCATATGTATGCATGCTTGGAACAGCAGTTCCTTAGTCCATATCGCTGTGGTAAGTGTGATCAATTGGTCTCTCTGGAAGCTGAGGTTGGTGCTCTTAAGAGGCACATTGAAACACTGAGAGAGATTGACAACCTTGAGAGGAGTCTGTTGCTCACTGAGCAAAGTTTAGATGGGGCCCCTAGCAATGAGGGAGGAGATCAGTCAGAAGGGAGTCAGGCACATAGCTGGGTGACAGTAAGACGTGGTTGCAGTGGGGAAGGGAAGAGGAAGAGGCAAGCCAGCCCAGAGTCTCTCCCTCCCAACAAATTTGCCCTTTTAAGTGAGCATGTTGGGGAGGCAGACTCAGAGGTAGGCTTTGCGGAAAAAGCTGTTCTCCCTAACAGCCGGGAGAGCAGCTCATCCAATGTGCAGGGGATCCGAAAGGAAGGAAAGCCCAGGCAGGTTGTGGTGGTAGGGGATTCAATAATCAGGAAAACAGACAAGGTAATCTGTAGCTCTGATCGCAGCAACCGAATGGTTTGCTGTCTCCCGGGTGCCCGGGTTCGGCATGTTGCGGACAGAGTGGATAGATTATTGGGAGGGGCTGGTGAGGATCCAGCTGTCTTGGTGCACATTGGCACCAATGACCTAGTAAGAGGAAGATGGAGTGTCCTAAAAGATAATTTTAGGGACTTGGGTAGTAAGATTAAGAAAAGGACCTCCAAGGTAGTATTCTCAGAGATACTACCTGTGCCATGCGCTACACCAGAAAGGCAGCGGGAGATTAGGCAGCTAAATGCATGGCTGAAGTCTTGGTGTAAGAAGGAGGGCTTTGGGTTCTTAGAGCACTGGGCTGATTTTGCTTTGGGGTACAATCTCTATAGTCGTGATGGATTGCACCTAAATGCAAGAGGGTCCAATGTGCTTGGGGAGAGAATGGTTAGACGGTTGGAGGAGATTTTAAACTAGGAATGGGGGGGGAGGGAATAAATACCGGGTTAGACAGTATAGAAAGGGAAGGCGATTTACTTAGTAACCAGGTGGGTGGATCTGGGGGCTTGGTCTATAAAGATAATAGGGAGAAGCATATGTTTTGCCCCCCCAAAGCAAGGACAGAAAGTGATTGCAGCATCGGTGTTAAATGACAAGCTGAAGGTCATGTCTACAAATGCTCGCGGTTTAGGGAATAAGATCCATGAACTTGTAACAGTTGTGGCAACTGAGAATGTTGATATAGTGGCTGTTACTGAGACATGGTATAATGAGAAAAATGACTGGGACATATCAATACCGGGGTACTCTTTATATAGAAAAGATAGAAAGGGCAGGAAAGGGGGAGGGGTGGCCCTATATGTGAAAAATAACATCAAATCTAACTTAATACAAGTTGGTGAAGAGAACTTAGAGTCGGTTTGGGTTACAATTTGGCAAAAGTAAAGTAACTCGCATAGGTGTGATTTATAGACCCCCAGGACAAGTAGAAGAACTCGATAATCTACTAGTGGAGGAAATAGCTAAAATGACAGTGAAGGGGGATGTTATAATCATGGGTGACTTTAATCTCCCTGATGTGAACTGGAAAACGAAAGTAGCTGGTTGTACCAGGAGTGCGGATATTCTAAACTCCTTATTGGGATTATCTTTAAAACAGGTGGTTGAGGAACCAACTCGTAAGGAGGCCACATTGGATTTAGTGTTCACAAATGGAGATTTGTTAACAGATATTTCTGTAGGTGAAAGTTTGGGATCTAGTGATCATCAGTCTGTGTGGTTTAATATACGAACAGTGACTGAGTCACACCACACAAAAACAAAAGTTTTAGATTTTAGAAAAGCTGACTTTTCTAAAATGAGAAAATGTATAGAGGAGTCATTATCAGACTGGCACAATTTAAATGGTGTTCAGGAGAAATGGGATTTTGTAAAAGCTGTTTTATGGAAGATAACAGAAAATTGTATTAGGTTGGTCAGTAAGAGTAAAAAATTAAGGAAACCGCTGTGGTACTCTGCAGAAGTGGCCAAAATCGTGAAAGACAAGAAGTTAGCCTTTAGTAGATACAAAAATACCCAAAGTGAGGAAGATAGACAGATCTATAAAATTAGGCAGAAAGAGGCAAAGAAAGTTATAAAAACTGCCAAATCACAGGCAGAAGAGCGAATTGCCCTATCAGTAAAAAATGGAGATAAAACATTTTTTAGATATATAAATGAGAAAAGGAAAGTTAAACAAGGATTAGTTAGACTAAAAACAAAAGGCATATATGTAGAAGAGGATAAAGGTTTAGCTGACTGCCTCAACGAATATTTCTGTTCAGTTTTTACAGATGAGAATGATGGAATGGGACCTCAATTGGGAAAAAAGACTGAATCATTTGAAATATGTGAGTTTATCGAGGCGGAGGTTTTACTTCAGTTGTCTAAGGTAAAGACAAATAAGTCGATGGGGCCTGATGGGATACACCCCAAGTTATTAAAAGAGCTTGGGGGTGTACTAGCAAAACCGTTAACTGATATATTTAACGAATCATTGGTAACGGGAGTTGTCCCTGGGGATTGGAAAGTAGCGAATGTTGTGCCTATACACAAAAAAGGCAGTAGGGAGGAGTCGGGCAACTACAGGCCAGTTAGTCTTACATCTGTAGTGGGAAAATTAATGGAAACCATGTTAAAGGAAAGGATTGTTGAACATCTGAAGTCACATGGCTTTCAAGATCAAAAACAACATGGGTTTTCCTCAGGAAGATCTTGCCAAACAAATCTTATTGATTTTTTTGATTGGGTGACTAAAGTAATTGATCAAGGTGGTGCAGTAGACATTGCGTATCTGGATTTCAGTAAGGCCTTTGACACTGTCCCACATAGAAGACTTATAAATAAACTGCAATCTCTGGGTTTAGATCCCAATGTTGTTGAATGGATTAAGGAGTGGCTGAGTGACAGAAAACAGAGGGTTGTAGTCAATGGCGTATATTCAGAACAAGGTCTTGTTACCAGTGGGATACCTCAGGGATCTGTACTTGGACCCATTCTCTTTAATATTTTCATTAGTGATATTGCAGATGGTGTTGATGGAAAGGTATGTTTATTTGCCGACGACACAAAAATTTGCAACAGGGTTGATGTTCCTGGAGGAAGAAGCCAAATGGCAAACGATCTAGGTAAGCTGGAAAAATGGTCAGAGCTGTGGCAATTGGCATTTAACGTGGATAAATGCAAAGTAATGCACCTGGGGCATAAAAACCCAAGGGCAGAGTATAGACTATTTGGTACTGTCCTAACCTCAACGTGTGAGGAAAGGGATTTAGGGGTAATTATTTCTGAGGATTTAAAGGTAGGTAGACAATGCAGTAGAGCAGCAGGTAATGCTAGCAGAATGCTTGGTTGTATAGCGAGAGGTATTAGCAGTAGAAAGAGGGAAGTGCTCATGCCGCTGTACAGATCACTGGTGAGACCTCACTTGGAGTATTGTGTACAGTACTGGAGACCATATCTCCAGAAGGATATAGATATGTTGGAGAAAGTGCAGAGAAGGGCTACTAAAATGGTTTATGAATTACAAAATAAACCTTACCCGGACAGGTTAAAGGATCTTAACCTATATAGCCTGGAAAAAAGACGGGACAGGGGGGATATGATAGAAACATTTAAATACTTAAAGGGAATCAACAAAGTAAAGGAAGAAAGTTTATTTAAAAGAAGAAATAAAACCACAACAAGAGGACACAAGCATAAACTAGAGGGGCAAAGGTTTAATGGTAACATCAGAAAATATTACTTTACGGAAAGGGTAGTGGACGCATGGAATAGCCTCCCAGTGGAAGTGGTAGATGTTAATACAGTAAAGTCATTTAAGCAAGCATGGGATAGGCATAATGCCAAGCTAGATATAGGATAAGGGCAAGTACTAAAGGAGAGTACTCAGAGGTTGGGCAGACTGGATGGGCCTTCTGGCTCTTATCTGCCGTCACTTTCTATGTTTCTATGTTTCTATGTTTCTATACCGTGAAGGTAACATCTAGATCCTCCGGTCTCCTGGACCACTGTTGTAGGATGTCCCATTGCAGGGGTCTCAACTGTGCTTTGGACCAGCTTACTGCCGGAATACACGCTGTAAGACTGCCCAGGATACTCATAGCCAGCCTGAAGGGAAGGGTTGGATTTTGTTGCAGAAAGGAAACCTGATTCTTTATCTTCTTGATCTTGGAGCGCGGGAGATAAAGTCTCGAAGAGACGGAATCCACTATGAGCCCCAGAAACTGGATCTTCGTAGTTGGAATCAGGTTGGACTTTTTGTGATTTATGATCCAGCCGTGTTCCCCCAAGCATCGGGTCATAAAGCTGAGATGTGCCCGGAGCTCCTGAGAAGAACTTGCTTTTAGCAGCCAATCGTCTAGATAAGGGACAACTGTGATCCCCTCTTTCCGTAAAGCCGCTGCAATAGGAGTTAAAAGCTTTGTGAAGATCCGAGGAGCTGACGACAGGCCAAAAGGGAGAGCAGTAAACTGGAAATGACGAACTCTTGTCCCGACTCTTATGGCAAACCTGAGATATTTCCTGGAGGCTATGGCGATAGGCACATGGAGATAGGCATCTTTTAGGTCTAACGTAACCATAAAGTCCCCTTGTCTCAACAGGCGGGTAACCGTGAGAATGGATTCCATTCTGAAGTGACGGTAAGGAATACACGCATTGACACTCTTTAAATCCAGAATTGGACGGAAGGACCCATCCGGCTTTGAGACCAGGAAGAGACGGGAATAAACTCTCTGAAACTCCTGATTCTTTGGAACAGGCTCTATGACACCCTTTTTTAGAAGGGTAAGGCTTTCGGCAAAGAGTGCTGAGTTCTTCACCTGAGAGGGGTAAAACGAAATCAGGAACAGAGGACGAGGAAAACTGGAAAACTTTATCCTGTACCCGTCCGCAATGATTCTGAGGACCCAGGAATTGTTTGTGGTTTGTCTCCATTTTGGTAGGAACCATTGCAGATGACCTCCAACACCGTCAGAACTTCCTACCCTCTGGTTTCTTAGGGTGTTCCTGAAATTTTCTCTCGTGTTGTTTACGAAAGGCTTGAGTCTTGAAAACTGGTTGAAAAGGCCTGGAAGGTCTATACTGGTATCGTTTGTTCCATCTGCTTTTCCTATCCTGAGGAAGTGCCTTTTTAGTATCAGACATGTGTCTGATCAGTTCCTCCAAGGAAGAACCGAATAGCTTGGTTCTTTCAAAGGGCAGATCGCATAGAGTAGATTTGGAGGCAGTATCTGCTGCCCAGGAACGTAGCCATAATGCCCTTCTGGCAACGGAAGACAAACCCATGTTACGGGCTGAAAGCTTAAGGCCCTCTTCTGCAGCTTCCAGCAGGAAGCTATTAGCCAGTCTCAGGTTTTTAAATAGTTTAGACAAACCTTCATCCATAGATTCTGAAAGACTGCCCTCTAAGGACTGCAACCAGACACCTTGCGCTTTAGCCACAGATGCGCTAGACAATGCCACTTTACACTGGAACCCAGATGATTGGTAAACCCGTCTGCAAGACGTTTCTGCCCTCTTATCCATAGGATCCTTAAGACCAGCCACTTCACTAATGGGAATGGTCGTACGTTTGGAAAGCTGGGCTATCTGGACGTCTACTTTAGGGATATCTTCCCATTTTTCATCGCCTTGAAGGTGAAAAAGCTGCTTAGAGTGCTTTGATATAAAGGCTCTTTTGCCTGGATTATTCCACTCTCTATACATGAGATTCTGCATGTGAGATAACATAGGCAACCCTTTGAGGTGCGCTGATAGGGGGGGGGGGCTGGTGACACGGAAATCCCAGTGTTGACAAGCTCCTCTGCTGTCAGACTGGGCAGCACAGCTATATATATGCGAAAACCAGTTAGTTTTCGCGCCCTGAATCAGAGAAACTGAATCACGCATGCTCAATAGCGTGTCAGTACTCTTGGTGGAACGCAGCGCCCTCTGGCGTGCGTTCCACCGCTGTGCGCATGCTCCAAATTCTGCCGGCATAAGAGCGCGGCGTCTAAACGGCTCCGTAACGTCCGCCGATGCGGACGTTACTCCTCGCTCTGCTCACCACCCGGGGAGCACTCGGAGGGAACCCCCGGACACAACCCGTGTGCCCCACCAACGAAAAAAGAAAAAAAGAAACAAGGAACAAGGTCCGTCCCTGACAAGGAAGAAACTGGAGGTATGAGGGTTGCCGGGTCTCTTATAGGGAGGAGTAGGAGGGGTTAGGAGGTATCTTAACCTCTTCGGTTCTAGGTCCTTGTCCCAGGAAGAGCGACACCCATGGTACTGACACTACACGACGGGAAAAAATGTTTTTATGTTTTTTTGCTGGTTTTTGTAAGTTATAGGGCAATAAGTACAAGCAGCGTTTTATGATTTCCAAACCTTTTTTAACAAATCTGGTCAGTCTGCCTCCATCTCCTCTTTGGAACATCTTTGAAGCCGGTTAACTCAATTTAACCCACTCAAACCATATATTTTTGAAAACTAGACACCCACAGTTATTTCAAATGCTGTTATTTTAACCCTTTCCATGCAACAGTTATACAGCCACACTTTGTCAAACTTTGTAATAGTAATTTTTTTTTTCATACAAATTGTACTTTAGTTATAGATACACAGGTCCTGGTATATGTCACTGTCAAACAACCCCCCAATATGTGTTCAGGAACATCTCCTGAGTACAGCGATACCCCACATGCATGGGTTTGTTAGATTGTTTGGCTGGTAAAGGGTCACTTTTGAGGCAACACAGACTTTTAGCATCTGGTCATTCTGCCTCCAACTCCTCTTTGGAATATCTTTGAATCTGGTTAACTCAATTTAACCCCGTCAAACCATATATTTTTGAAAACTAGACACCCCAGGGTATTCCAAATGCTGTTATTTTAACCCTTTCCATGCAACGGTTATACAACCACACTTTGTCAAACTTTGTAATAGTAATTTTTTTTTATTTTTTTTTCACACAAATTGTACTTTAGTTATAGATATACAGGTCCTGGTATATGTCACTGTCAAACAACCCTCCAATATGTGTTCAGGAACATCTGAGTACAGCGATACCCCACATGCATGGGTTTGTTAGATTGTTTGGCTGGTAAAGGGTCACTTTTGAGGCAACAGAGACTTTTAGCATCTGGTCATTCTGCCTCCAACTCCTCTTTGGAATATCTTTGAATCTGGTTAACTCAATTTAACCCCATCAAACCATATATTTTTGAAAACTAGACACCCCAGGGTATTCCAAATGCTATTATTTTAACCTTTTCCATGCACCAATTATACAACTACACTTTGTTATAGATATACAGGTTCTGGTATATGTCACTGTCAAACAACAAGCTGCTGCTTGCCGGGAGAAGGGCTAAATGATAAAGAAAAAAAAACCATGGGCTAAACCCTGATTATAGGCTGTTTTTAAAGTGGGGCCTATAATCTGGCAAATATGGTGTGTATATATACACATTTTTATGAGCAAGTCCTAAAATAACCACTATATCTTCAAACAATTCTCGCATGGAAAAAGTTAAAATACTAGCATTTAGCCCACGAGGTTTCTACTTTTAGAACATGTATTATTTGATGGGGTATATTGAATTGGCCCGGTTCAACAATGTCCCAATTAACACAGGGGGTAGGATGATCCAATCTGAAAAATGTTTGTGTCCCAAATGTGGCCTTTTAGCCCCCAAACCAATGCATGGGGGGTATCACTGTGCTCAGGAGATGTTGACAGTGACATATACCAGGAGCTGTAAATTCATACATAAATTACAATGCATGTGGGAAAAAAATACACAAAAAACAATAATTTTGCCGTAAATGTTCTTTTTCCTAGTATAGTGGGAGTACGTATGGGTTGTTCTTTCCCCTCAGGACAAGCTTCTGAAAGACCAATCAAAAGTTAAACTCCTCCCCTCTTACCAATAAAAGCCGGCAAGCTGGTAGAGTCCTCAGAAGAAATACTGCTCACTCCAACTTATAAGGGAGGGAGTACTGCCACTATACTAGGAAAAAGAAAACTTACGGTAAGAAATAGTTTTTTCCTGCGTATAGTGGCAGTACGTATGGGATATAGAAAGATCCCTTACATGGGTGGGATAGAGGCAGTGACTGCTTGAAGAACATGACGGCCAGGGGAGGGCTGGCAGCCCAAGGCCTGGGGGGCAAGTCTAGTCAACTGGCCCATTGCGCCACCAAAGCGGCTGTGAGCGACATTGAAAGCGGCTGTCATGCAGTAGTCACTCCACCGGCGCCTAATGAAATCAAAGCGGCCGGCGTGCACGCACCGCACCACCCAATGGCTGTGCCTCAGCTCTTCATCCCACCCCTTTTAAGACGTGGGACAAAGAGCTGAGGCACAGCCATTGGGTCTGACTGCCGCATGATGCAGGGGCGTACCGAGAGTATTTGGCACCTGTGGCATATACTGTATGTGGCACCCCCACACACACACACACTTTAAAACTTCATAGTTTCTATGGTTAGGCAAACATTGACAGGGGTACAGCATAACTATTATATACTGAGGCACACATTGACGTCAATGCGTGCCTATCACTATACATTGAGCCAGACACTGACAATACTGCACTACAACCCCTATCACTATATACTAAGCCAAACATTGATGTGGTGTAGGCCTACCACGTCAGTGACTGGCTTAGTATATAGTAGGGATGCACCGAAATGAAAATTCTGGACCTAAACTGAAAATTCAGCATTCACTTGGCCAAAAAAAAACCCCAAAAAACTTTAAAATACTTTATTAAAAGTAACTCACCAAAATTAGACTAAAAAAAAAACCAACAACAAATATATATATATATATATATATATATATATATATATATATATATATATATATATATATAGATAACAGCAATCACAATCCTATCATGCCCAGGTTCTAGCATGTGCTGGCTGACTTAGCATGATAGGAGTGTGATTGCTGTTTGCAATTATATATATATATATACCGTATTGGCTCGGATATAGGCCGCCCCCGTATATAGGCCGCACCCTAAAAGTTTGGTGCTGTCCCCCCCCCCCCCGAGATATGCAGCCACTGTCCTCCCTCCCCGAGATATGCTACCGGCACCGGAAGTTGTATACGCGTATTGCGTAGATGTCCCTCGCTGGCCCCGCAAGACACCCGGGATTCTGCTCCGGTAAGTCGGGGGTGGGCAGAGGTAAAACGCATCGTGTGGACGGTCCGCACGATGCGCTTAGACAACCTCCCGTGCCGGCACCCCAGCCCCCCCCCCGTGGGAAGTGCTGGCAGGGGAGGCTGTCTGAGCGTATCGGGGAGTAGAATGCAGGTCCCCTGCACCGCTGCGGGAGATCTGTATCCTAACCGCGCTGCCTGCCCGGCGCCCGGGACTGCATGTCCCGGGCGTCGGGCCCTAGACCCCGAATATAGGCCGCACCCCCACTTTAAAGACTGTGGGGGGAAAAAGTGCGGCCTATATTCGAGCCAATACGGTATATATAATTATTCTGTCCAATAAAAGTGTTGTTAACACACCAAAGTTGGACCAAAAAAAAAAATTGATAACAGCAATCACACTCCTATCATGCCTAGGCAGCCGGTATATGCTGGAATCTGGGCATGAAAGGAATGTGATTACAGCCTCCCTATGCCATGCTATCACCCAACACTTACATATCCATGCTATCTGAAACCCTCATTCACAAACATTCAGCATAACACCCATCACTCTCACACACTATCCACTCTCCCTGAATCTTGTCCTAACGTGTTGCAGTACGTTGTAAATAGACAGGAAGAGCTCTTTTAACATCTGGAGAAGGATGATTAGGAAAAAAAGGTGGGTAACACTTTAGGCTGGTTAACGTTAGTCCACAACAAGACTTTAGGGAGGAAAGATAGTCTGAGATGCAGAACTGCTTTATCCTGATGAAAGAGAATGAACTCACTGGATGATGAGAGCCTGAATTTCACCCGCTCTTCTAGCTGAAGGGACGGCGACCAAAAATGCAGTTTTTAGGGAGAGGAGTTTTTTTTTTTTTTAGGGCGGAAACAACTAATCGATATAATCGATAATGAAAATTGACAACGATTTTCATTATCATTAGTCGAATCGATTATAAAGTTTTTTTTCCGAGCATTTGCTCCTTATATAATCCGATCTCAAACAGAGATCGGATTATAACGCTAGAATCCAGATCCCCCCCCACCGGCTGGCAGAGAATCGAGGTCTCCTGCAGAGGATCATCCTCTCTGTCAGCTGGTGGGGGTCTGCGCGATGCGCACAGACAGCCTCCGTTACTGCCCTTCACTTACGCTGAGGCTTTTATGAAGCTGCAGTGAAAGTGCCTGTCAGCAACAGAGGTTCACAAAACACCAGGGAGTCGGGAGAGAGCCACCCTCCTATACACCACTTTGGCTCCTCCCCCTCCCATACACCACTCTGCCTCTCTACCCGGCTCCCTGGTGTCTTGTGAACCTCCGTTGCTGACAGGAGGCAGAGTGGTGTGTGGGAGGGGGAGGAGGCAAAGTGGTGTAGGGGGGAGGCAGAGTGGCGTATGGGAGGGGAGAGGAGGCAGAGTGGTATATGGGTGAGTTATAGTGGTGTAAGGGGGTATAATGAATTTCAGGGTAGCAGAGTGGTGTATAGAGGGTATAATGAATTTCAGAGTGGCATATCTGGGGGAGGCAGAGTGGTGAATCAGGGAGTATAATGAATTTCAGGGTGGTGCAGGGCATTTATGGGGGTGGAGTGGCATATCAGGCGGCACAGTGGCAAATAGGGGGTATAAGGCATATCAATATTAGGCATATCAGGGGGGCATAAGACATATCTGGGGTAAAAGGTATATCAGGGCGCTCAGTTGCATATCACTGGCATATAGGGAGTATAAGGCATATCGGGGGCACAGTGGCATATCAGGGGGCACAGTGGAATCTCTGGCAAATAGGAGGTATAAGGCATATATGGGGGCAGAGTGGCAAGCTGGGGGTCAGATGTGCATAACTGGGGGCAGTTTGGTAAATACAAGAAAATATAAACAAGGCTTTTTTCTCATCGTTTTTATTAAATATGAAAACATATTTTTTTAGTTAACATATGAATTAATATTTACTAATAACTTTGTACGTGGTGGAACATAATCCAGGATTTGAATGCCTTAAGGGCTAGAAAACTGCATTCAGTTCCCTGAAATTGGATGACTCTCTGCTTTGATCTCTGTGGAACCAAAGGTGAGCACCCCACCTTTGACGCGTCGGGTGTGACAATGGACCAGTCTGCTGGCTGAAAACAAAGCCACCAATTGAGCTGTTGGAGAACCACTCTTGACACCTGGATCTTAGACTCTAACTCCTCTTGAGACCTGGACCATCTGGAAAGGATCTGCCACTGAAGTGGCCTCATCCTTGCTCGAGACCATCTTACTGCTGGGATGGTAGAAGTTAATAGACCCAGGAGACTCTTGCTTTTCTATGATACAAATCTGATATCGTTGCAGACGGTGTGATCTTCTAAGAAGGAAGGTGCAAAAAGAGGGATACAGAGTCCACGATGCGACCTAGGAAATCGATTCTCCTGGATGGAGTAAGATTAGATTTTTCTATGTTTATGATCCATCCGTGCTGTTCTAATAAGGCTACTGAAGTCTTCAGTTGGTGATTGAGTTGACTTGGAGAGGATGCCTTGAGAAACCAGTCGCCGAGATATGGGATGACGGCTAAACCGCAAAGTCAACTGCGCCGCCAGGGGACAGAGAAACTTTGTGAAGACTCGTGGAGCGGTAGCCGAACCGAAAAGAAGAGCTTTGTGATGAAAATGCTTCAGGCCGTTCTTTGTTCTTATAGCAAATCTCAGGAACTTCCTGGAACTTACTGCCATAGGGACGTCTTTTAGGTCTATAGTGACCATGAAATCTCCTTCTCGGGTGATGTGGGAAACTGATATAATGACTTCCATTCTGAAATGTTGATAAGAAATACGATTGACGGCCTTTAAGTCGAGAGCCGGACGGAATGTGCCATCTGGTTTGGGCACGGGAAAAATTCACTAACAATCTCAACACTGCTGCCGACAAAACTTTGTTCTTTCTTTTTGTAAGATAAGAGGAACACAGGAAGTGGTCGCGAGGAACCTTGAAAAACCTGATCTTGTAGCCTACAGAAACTATTTGTCTAGACCACTCCGTTATCCATGTGTTTTCTGTAGACTGAAACCATGCTGCCTGAAAGTGTTGCAGACCACCCCTGCTCTCTTGGATTCCGACATTTGTTTAATAAGTTCTTCCAATGGCGAACCAAAAAAAGTCTTCCTTGTTCAAACGGCAGGTCACATAAGGCTGCTTTAGAGGCTGTATCCGCCTTCCAAGATTTTATGGGCCACTGATGACAGCCCCATGGAATGGGTGGAAAGCTTCACGACCTCTTTCATGGTGTCTGCTAAATATTCATTAGATAATCTTAAATTTTTTAAAAGATTTACAATTTCTTTATCGGCATCCTCCATAAAGTAATCTTCCATTTTCTGTAGCTACAGGGCCTGTGCCTTGATAACAGCTGCTCCCGCTGAAGCTGCTTTATACTGAAACGCAGCTGCCTGAAACATTCTCCTAACAGCTGTTTCGGCTCTCTTATCCATAGCGTCTCTGAGTCCCGCTATCTCACCTTTTTTTTTCCCTGTATAGCGTGGTTTTCTTAGATAACTGTGCAACTTGCACCTCTACCTTTGGAAGCTCTTCCCATTTCATATCTTCTTGAAACTTGAACAATTATTTTAAAAACGCTAGTTTTAAAAAATATATGGTTTTATAGAGCACACTGAATTGGCCAGGCTCAAAGATGTACCAAATAGGGCATGGGCAGTGGATCACCAAATGTCAATGTCCAACATTGCAAATGTGGCCCTTTTGCCCCCAAACAGACATGCAAACCCATGCATGAGTGGTCTCACTGTACTTGGAAGATGTTGCTGCTGAACACATATTGTATGACAGTGACATATACCAGGATCTGTAAATTCATACCTGAATTAAAATGCGTGGGCGGGGGGGGGGGAAATAAAACAACAAATACAAAAACAATTACTGCCACAAAGTTTGACAAAGACAGGTTGTAGAATTATTGCTTGGAAATAGTTAAACTACTAGCATTTGAAATACCCCGGGGTGTCTGTCACGGTCAGGACTACTTGCCAAGCCGTGACTGTGTGGAGGGCGTGGGCATGAAGGGATTAATAGCACCAGGCCTCTGGATTTACTAACTAGACCCCTTAACAGGGCATAAGTTACACCAAATTAACCCCCAAATCCTGCCTGTATCCCCCCAGGTAGTCTGCCACCACTCACGATTTTGATACCGGATTTGTGAGAAATCCGAATTAGAACCTTTATCTATATATATATATATATATATATATATCAACCCACCCCGGGCAAACAACATACATATATATCCTGTAAAACTTAATAACAATACGGTAACGTGTTATCCTCTCTTCGGGTTTGTGGATATCGATACTAGAGCCCAAAGACAGACTTAGATTTTGAATATTTTAATAACAAAAAGACAAAGATTACACAGTGCCAGAATTACAAACAACAAGACATACAAAATAAAAGTAAAACAGCAAACAGTTCTTAAAAGCAATAGGACTTAAACACAGGACCCTCACTCACGAGTTTCTCCAATAAGTAGGCCTGTGGGAACTCCTTAAGTCCAGATGGTTCTTATGATGTTGTTCCGATCAGAGTATATCATGGAGTTCTGCTTTGAGGTCGCTGCATTGTCCCTAAATCAGACTTTTGCAAGCAAACGCCCCTCTGACCACATGACTGATTATATGACACCATCCCCAAGAATCGGGTCCCATCTTTGATGTGCCAATAAGTTATGGTGGGGTAAAGGTGATGGAAACCCCCCCACTTAAGATAGGAATGGAATTCCTATAACTAAGGATCCTTATCTGTTAGGCCATGAATCACCACAGGGGTCCTTTGGGAAGATGACACCTCTAGCCAGAACAGATACAGAGGGCATTCACAAAGAAACACATTAAGTCAACCTCAGATTAACTCATTGAGTGCTTAAACAAAGAAACTAACCACCTCTGCTGGGTTACCCTTCCATGCATCCACTACATTATATGAGTTAATCATGACAGTGTCTAGTCTTCAAAAATATAGTTTGATGGGGTAAATTACAATGGCCAGCTTCAAAGATACAGAAATAGCACATGGGCCAGAAATACCAAATTGGGAAAAATGGTTTTGAAAATGCTTATTGTACTTATTGCCCCATAACATGCAAAAAAAAAAGCCATAAAAACATTGGGTATTTCTAGCCTCAGAACAAATAGTAGAATCTATTTAGCAGGTTTTTTCATTCATTTTTTATAGAGAAGTAAAAGTCAGAGTCCTTTTTTTTCCTCAATTTTACATCATATTTTATACTTTTTTTTTATAGTGAACAATGACATCTGTCATTTCATTACATAATGTCATGAAAAAAATATAAATCTTGCGTGGGTTCGGTAAACGGGAAAGAAAACTACAGCTAACCATGAGCACCGCAGAAATTTCAACAGCCATTGTCACAAAGGGTCCAAAAAATAAAATAAGCCGTTAAAATGTTTACTTGCACTTGTATGTGCGTATGGAGAAGAACTGTGAGGAGCTCAATGCGCTGCTATCCAGAATTGTTTTCTTAGTTTGAAGTAGACCTCTCAATAGCAAACTTTGGTTAGCTGCAAAGCGTGGTGAGGTTTTTCAGTTACTTAACAATTGGGGATGTAGAGGTATAGGAACTTCATACCTATATCACCTTCTCAAGGCAATTGTACGTCTTGCATCTTTACAGAACGTTCTGTCGGGATGTTATATTCTGGTTCAAGAGGGGAGATCACCCTACTAATGTGTGGAAGGTAAGGCTACAAACTGAGACAGTGTTTAACCCCTTAATGACAAAGCCCGTACATGTACAGGCTGCTGTTAAACAGGTGCATAGCCGCGATAGGCAGCTTTGCAGCATCCACTGAAGCCTCACAAGTGAGGCTGACCGTGGATGAGAGCCCTCCCCACAAGAAAAATGGCCACCACCGCAATCGCTTCCTAAGCATAAACTGTGTCGCTGACATGCCTCGATATTTGACCCCCCCCCTACACTGATCGCCTTGTGATTGCTCCAAAGAGCAACCACAAGCGTCATTATGTAAATGACTGCCGCAACTCACAAGATGGCGTCAACAACAGAAAGTTCACAGAGGGTCTTTCCAGACCATTCAACCATGCAAAGTCAATGGAGCCCAGCTCACAAATCAGTGTGATTAGGTAAAAAATAAATATATGGTATACTTCCCCACTGCACCAAAAAAAGAAAAAAAAAAGTGCATATAAGTGTTTTATGAGCAAGTCCTACAATTCATGCTATATCTTCACAAAAATTCCTGCAGGGAAAGAGTTAAAATGTTGGCATTATAAACGCCCATATGGTGCCTAGTTTATAAAAATGTATGATTTGATGGGGTAAATTGAATTCACCGGCTTCAAAGATGTCCCAAACAACGGACGTGGACACAGACTGACCAGATGTCTAAATGGCAAAAAATACACACCTTACAAAGGTGGTCTTTTACCACCCAAATAATCCAACAATCCCATGTGGGGTATCGCTGTTCTCAGGAGATGTTGCTGAACACATATTGGGGTGTTTGTAGGGCTGCAACTAACTATTATTTTCATAATCAATTAGTTGGCCGATTAATCAATTAATCGGGTAAAAAAAAAACAATATGCAAATTTTTCGTTTATTTAAAATAAAAACTTACAATGGCATTTCACGATTCGCCTTCTTATTTTACTGACATAATAATTAAAGCTATATTTTAACAAGAACCCAAAAAAAGCTTTACTAGTAAATATTCATGTAAACTATTTTGCCCAGTTATGCACATCTCACCCCCAGCTTGCCTCTCTGTCCCAGAAATGCCTTATACCCCTATATGCTACTCTGCCCCTATATATATATATATATATATATATATATATATATATATATATATATATATATATATATATATATATATATATATATATATATATATATATATATATATATATATATATATATTAGAGCTGAAACAACGAATCGATAAAATCGATAATCGATAACGGAAATCATCGATAACGATTTCCGTTATCGATTAATCGAGTGATCAATTCGTTGTTGGAGCACTCGGCTCCTTTTACTTACCTCCGCGAGCGTTCCCCGCTTCTGCTACACGTTCTGCAGTCTCCGCCTTCTAGCTACGTGACGGATGTGACGCGTTCCGGAGGTAAGTATTCTTCATGTCTATGTGCACGGATCGCACAGAGCCACTCGCACAGAGCGAATCGCTCTGTGCGAATGGAGCCACTCGCACAGAGCGGTTCGCTCTGTGCGAGTGGCTCCACTCGCACAGAGCGGTTCGCTCTGTGCGAGTGGCTCCATTCGCACAGAGCGGTTCGCTCTGTGCGAGTGGCTCCATTCGCACAGAGCGGTTCGCTCTGTGCGAGTGGCTCCATTCGCACAGAGCGGTTCGCTCTGTGCGAGTGGCTCCATTCGCACAGAGCGGTTCGCTCTGTGCGAGTGGCTCCATTCGCACAGAGCGGTTCGCTCTGTGCGAGTGGCTCCATTCGCACAGAGCGGTTCGTGAGTGTGGGTGCAGGGCAGAGTGGGGGTGGGGGTGCAGGGCAGAGTGGGGGTGGGGGTGCAGGGCAGAGTGGGGGTGGGGGGTGCAGGGCAGAGTGGGGGTGGGGATGCAGGGTGTGAGTGTGGGTGCAGAGCAGAGTGGGAGACTGGGTGCAGGGCAGAGTGGGGGTGGGGATGCAGGGCAGGGTGTGAGTGTGGGTGCAGGGCAGAGTGGGTGCAGGGCAGAGTGTGAGTGTGGGGGCAGGGCAGAATGTGGGGGCAGGGCTGGGTGCAGGGCAGAGTTAGAGACTGGGTGCAGGGGCACAGTGCAAAGTGCTGGGTGCAAAGTGCCAGTGCTGGGTGCAAAGTGCCAGGGCTGGGTGCAAAGTGCTGGGTGCAAAGTGCCAGGGCTGGGTGCAAAGTGCAAAGTGCTGGTGCAAAGTGCTGAATGCTGGGTGCAAAGTGCTGGATGCAAAGTGCCAGGGCTGGGGCAAAGTGCTGGGTGCAAAGTGCTGGGTGCAAAGTGCCAGGGCTGGGTGCAAAGTGCTGGGTGCAAAGTGCTGGGTGCAAAGTGCTGGGTGCAAAGTGCTGGGTGCAAAGTGCAAAGTGCTGGGGCAAAGTTTCTTGAACAGTAATAGTCCACCTCTTTTCAGAATGTTTGGGGTTATTTTGTTTCATAAATATTGTGTTTGGGTTCTTGTACTTTGAAAATATTGTTTTTTATTACATCATAACAAAATAAGAATGTTAATGTAAATTTTAAGTTGTTTTTTAACATCCAGTTCATTAAATTCTTTTAAATAAACGAAAAATTTGCATATTGTTTTTTTTTATCCGATTAATCGATTAATCGAAAAAATAATCGGCCGATTAATCGATTATTAAAATAATCGTTAGTTGCAGCCCTAATATATATATATATATATATATATATATATATATATATATATATATATATATATATATATATATATATATATATATATATATGCATATGCCTTATACCCTCCTATATGTCAGAGATGCCACTGTGGTATATAGGGGGCTATTAGGCATATCAGGAGGGGTATAAGGCATATCAGGGGACAGAGTGGCATATAGGAGGTATAAGGGGATACCTCCTATATGCCACGCTGTCCCCTGATATGCCTTACACCCCTCCTGATATGCCTTATACCACTCCTGATATGCCTTATAGCCCCCTATATGCCACTGATATGCCACTGTGCCCCCTGATATGCCTTATAGCCCTATATATGCCACAGTGCCCCGATATGCCACAGTGCCCTCCTGATATGCCTTATAGCCCCCTATAAGCCTTTTAACCTTTGATATGCCACCATGCCTCGATATACCTTTCACCCCTATATGCCACTGAGATGCCACTGTGCCCCCTGATATGCCTTATAGCGCCTTCATGCCACTGTCCCCCCTGATATGCCTTATAGCCCTTTTATGCCACTGTCCCTCCTGATATGCCTTATAGCCCCTTTATGCCACTGTCCCCCCTGATATGTCTTATGCCCCCTAAAAAATCTATCACTAAAAATTTTTTATATTTATTAAATATAGACAAAAAAAAATACACAATACAATATAAATATATGGAAAATAAATCAAATATTATAGACATCAAAAAAAAAACCACAAATGCACATAATTAATAGATTCCGCAAAAATTCTACCTGCCCCACCAGGGGTTAATATATCAACAGAAGAAACACAGGGCAAATGAGCATAAAAATAAAGATAATACTTACCCAGTGCTGCTTACTTGTCCTGTTTTTCTTCTGTTGATATATTAACCCCTGGTGGGGCAGGTGGAAGTGGCAGCGAGATGAAGTATCGAGGTTGCGCACATCGCGCACTAAAATCCAAATCCCCTGCAGGCGCTGCACGGGACCTGGATCCTCTCCGGCAGGAGTCTGTGCAATGCGCACAGACAGCCGCTTCTCCCCTCCGCTTCCGTTGGGGCTTCCATGATGGAAGCCGCACCGGGAAGGTCACGTGACGCCGGGTTCAGTGATAGAAACCCCGGCGGAAGTGGAGGGGAGAATGCGGAGGATGTCTGCGCGTTTTGCACAGACCCTCACCGGGTGGCAGAGAGGATCCAGGTCTCCTGCAGCTTTGCGGGGGGTCTGGTTTCTACTGTTATAATCCGATCTCTATTTGAGATCGGATTATAGAAGGACGGGAGTTTTTCAGAGCGTTTGCTCTGAAAAACATAATTTTATAAATCGATAAAAATCAATTCAACTAATCGATTATGAAAATCGTTGACAACGATTTTCATAATCGATTATTATCGATTTTATCGATTCGTTGTTGCAGCCCTAGGTGTTTGATAGGGACATATACCAGGAGCGGTAAATATGTACCTGGAGTACAACGTGTGTGTGTGGAAAAAAAATAAACATTTTTTTTACTACCATAAAGTTTGACAAAGGCTGATGGTAGGATTCGTGCATTGAAAGGGTTAAAATACCAGCATTTGAAATAACTTGAGGTGTCTAGTTTTAAAAAATATATGGTTTGATGGGGTAAATTGCATTGGCCGGCTTCAAAGATAACTGAAATAGTACATGGGACAGAATGACCAGCTTTGGGGAAATAGCAACACGCTACTGCCCCATAACGTGCAGGGAAAAAAAAGCAAAAAAAAAAAATTATATATATAAAAGCAGTGGATATTTCTCAGGACAAATAGTAGAATCTATTTTGCAGGTTTTTTCATTTGTTTTTGCAGATGAGTAAAAGATGTTTTCTTTTTTTTAAAAAAAAAGTGTGAAAGTCTTAACAAAAAAATCTCCATATTTAATTTTTTTTATAGTAAATTAGATATAAAAATAATGGTATCTAAGGAAAGCCCTGTTTGTCCTGACAAAAAGTGTGGGTGAACAAAGTGAGAAGAAAATTACAGCAACACTGAAAAATGTTAAGAGCCATTGTCCCAAAATGTACTACAAGTAAGAAAGTCATTAAGGGGTTAAAAGGAAGCAACAGTCAGGATAGTAAAGAGCTTCTAATGGTCTATACAGATCCTGCAGATTTCGCTGATGAGCCATCAGGCCAATAAAAGCAGGGCTTTCCATAGTAAAATCAGTGATCACAAGTTCCCATAAATCTTCTTATAAAACAGAAAGAGACTTCTAAGGCACTTCTTTTGGACAGCACAATGAAAACTGTTTTAGTAAAATTGTAAAAAAAAAAAAAAAAAAAAAAAAAAAAAAGTACTGCCCACCAACCCAAACATAGATTTTTTAATAAATAAATATTACTGTAAAGGGTGATGCATAAGAGATCATATGTGCATTTTAATCTCCAATGAAATCTTTTTTTAAACTTTTGCAACTTTTTGCACTTGGATTCTACATCAGGTAGCGGCATATCCTAAGCAAAACTCCAAACGGTGCACAGTTCTATTTCTTGCCACACACTTTAAAAGATGGCATTGGAGAAGCAGCTGCATGAAAAGAGGTAGATGACCCAGCGTTGGCAAATAGCATTGGCTGCCTGTGCTTCAATAGCATACCGGGTTTTTTTGTTCATAGGTGAGTGCTATTAAAAGTTTTTATTGATTCCCTTTAAAATAAACAAATCTGGTCCAAGGCCACCCTTAACGAACCACATCATAAATCAAGTATGTTATGTAGCTCCCTGTATACATGGTATCTCTCATGTCTTAACAATGATTGCTACATCTAAGTATTCATCACTATCTGGAGCTTCAATTAAAAAGACAAGGTCACTAAAATACCTCCCTTTATATGAATTCAAAAATGCTACATTTGTTATTTGGATCTTCCAGATAATGAATATGGATGCTATTACATATAGTTTTTAAATTGACAGGTATACACGGGAGTTTACATGCCTTCCTATTAAACCTAAACATCGGGCGTTTTAAAAATACATTTCCGCATATGCCAAGGCAGAATTTACAAACAGGTAAATACGTGCTCAGATTACAGAAACCCAGATACGTGGCTCGCCAACACGAGCTTCTTTAAGGGTTCAAATTACCTTTTGGCAGGTGTTTTAAATAGGAATTCTCTCTCTACCCACCGTGTATTTAGTAGGCGTGTCTAAACTCACTTGCGCGAGTAAAGTAAACGTCAGAGGCGTTAATGCTGAATAAAGACAACGTAAATATGTTATAACCGCCATATAACATTAACATTAGCTTCCTAATTTTCATATAACATTTTAAAACCTGTATGCTTAACATTCCATCCCACTTTTTATGCAACAAAGGAACTCTGAGACAATGTTTTTCAGTACCTGTTCGAAGTCATTTCTCTCCTCATTATCCTGTCCACTTAAGACTTTCTTCAGTTTATCCATGTTTATGTATTTTCTGGGATTGTTAATTCTTGTCTCTTAGTCTCAATAAAAAAAAAATCTTGCGTTTGAGCTACCAGGTACCAGGAAATTGTCCAATAAGGAAAACCTTTTTACCTACGTACACGCTAGGTTCTGTCGCCTGACATCAGTTAGTCATGTGACCGCTGTAGTGGTCACATGGTACTGGAGCTGCAGGAAGCCACTACTTTGCAGGAAAAATGAATGAATATAATTCAACTGATACCTGCAGGGCCCAGAAAGATCAATGTTGAGTTTTTACTAATCGTCATGGCATTTTTCCATGACGTGAGCACCGATGTGGAGAAGCAGCGTTGGGACAGGCTCAAGAAGGAAAGGACAGTGACGGCGAATTTAACCCCTTCGACGCCAGTCTGAAGTCGAGTTATCAGACAGTTTCAAATAAGTAGTCAAGCCACCAGACACTTGGTTTCAGATTAGCACAAGGTATATTAAATAAAGATCTAAAAATACAATTATGACTGAATTAGGCAGAGTTCTCACACATTGGTTCCGTGACACCAAAATTGTCGTGATCGCTGGGGCTTTGCTGATTTGCTGCTTCTGTCTGCACTCTGCAGGCGTCTGGGTCGACCAGCACAGCCATCCTAATCGCGCACCCCTTAACCTTTGATCAGGAGCAACCTAAATATCAGCAATAATCAGCCCATTGGTTAGACAGTGAGATCAGGAGACTATATGGGATAATTGTAATCCACCATTGCACCAATATATTTACACTGCATATACCTCACACACACAACCCTCTATATTATAATATCTTACAATCTGGAAAGAGTTAAGAAGGCTCTAAGTAAAGAAATACAATTTCAGCCTGCCCCAGTAATTATCTGAAGGGGGAATTTTTTTTTTCTTGGCTCTAGGGCTATTTAACTCCTTCGTGACAATGGCTGGTTTTATTTTTTGTACCCTTTGTGACAAAGGCTGTTTTACCATTTCTGCAGTGCTCCTGTTTAGCTGTAATTTTCTTCTTTTCCCATTTACTGAAAGCAAACAGTGGTTTTTTTTTCAGCATAAGAAGGGGATACGATGTCATTATTTTGATCAGATCATATCTTTGCAATAAAAAAGGAATAAAATACAGTGAACATTTTTTAGAAAAAAGGAAATTTTTTTACCCCATATAGAACATTAAAAATTGTCAGTTTCTAACCAATGGGCTGATATTTGGGGCACTTTATCTTAAAATCTTTTCATATTGTAAGATATTATAGAGGGTGGTATATGTGATACTATTGCACTGTTAATATTTTGGTCCATTGGGGGAATTTTATTTTTACCCTGTATAGACTATTGAAAAATGCCACCGTCTGAGCTGATATTTGGATATTTAGCTTTACATTTTGTAAGATATTATAGAGGGGGTATATGTGAGACTACTTCACTATTAATATATTGGTCCAATGGGGTTTTTAAATTCTTTCCTTGCACACATTTTACCACCAGCCTTTGTCAAAGTTTGCAGTGGTATTTTTTTGTGTGTTTTTCCCACACACATTTTAATCCAGGTATGACTTTAGCTCCTGGTATATATGACTGCCAAATAACGTCTCAATATGTGTTCAGCAACACTGAACACTGGTAAAGTGATACCACCCATGCATGGGTTTGTCAGATTAGTTGGGGAGTAATAGGAGCATTTGAGGCGTGCGCAATTCAGTTTTTTTAACTTGGACTTTTAATATGTTGAAAATTCTGCCCTAGATTTACAAATTGTTACTACAAGACTTTCAGGCACATTCTCATACCACATTTACTACCTCTATTTAATTATTTTAAGGACTTAAGTAGGATCCCAGGGGAGATACTAGAGACATTCATTATCACTCTTCCAAGGCCTGGGAAGACACCTCATGTTCCTGCAAATTTCGGACCTATCTCTTTGCTAAATATTGATACTAAAATTTATACATGACTGTTGACCAACCATCTGAACATCATTCTCCCGTCTCTGCTAGATCCTGATCAAGTTAGATTCGCTACTGGGTGGCAAGCTTCCGATAGCACTAGGTGGCTTATAGATCTCACACATAATCAAACAAAGGAGATGTCCAAGTGTGCTGATATCCCTGACCGGCATCATTCGTTAAGTTACAACTGAACAAAAATCACCAAAATCTGCTCAGTGGCAATTTCCCTAAACTGCAGTCAGAGATCAGTAAAGACAGAGACATGGAAACAGACTGCTGCTCTTAAAATAATGGTGTTTCCTTGTCTCATTTATCTATTCAGATTTCAGAGCGCTCCTTATTCATATACCAAGGTTAATCTTAAGCTTCTGTTAAAAGCAGATACCAACCTCCATATGGGGTGACAAGAAGCCTAGGGTAAGGAGACTCTACCTACCAAAGCCTTGTCTGGTCTCAGGATGCCAGATATAAACAGATACTTTATGGCGGCTTCATTGTCACAAACATTGTCAACATTCTACAAAACGTCCCTCCCCAAATGAGTCTCCATGGAAAACCTGTCATCGATCAACTTCTATCAAATTATTTGGATATCGGCAAGAAGATCAAAATTCTCTCACTTGCTTCCTACCATGAATAGATGTCTTAAACTGTGGTATACGTACATTAGAACAAAAATAGATACAGTGGCAGCAATCAAATTGGCCCCATAGATACTCTGGAACTTTTGTTCTTAAAGCAATTCTACCTACTCAGAAGGAGGTTGGACCTCCAGTGTGGACTGTAATCACATAACAAAGTAGAAACCACTCCTGTTAGTTATATACCTATATATACCTAGCTATACCACACAAGCTGCCTTTCATGTACAATGGAAGGCTGAACTAGAAAATATTCCAAGTAGAACAGTGGAGAGCAGCATTGCAAAATGCCATTACAGTCTTGAACTGGGAGGCTGAACTAGAAAATATCAAAGTAGAACAGTGGAGAGCAGCATTGTATTAGGGTCTTGAATTGCATAAACCACTAGCAAGCAAACGGGTTCTTTACATATGGTACTTGGTGCCAACAATAATACAGAAAATATACCCAAATGCATCTGGAATCTGTTGGAGAAATTGCAGAAACAAAGGCTCCCACACCTGGTGGGAACATCTCATCATAAAGCCACTTTGGTCCAGATTCAGGAAATACCTTTGGCCCTGATGTTCCTTTGCTGGACTTTCCCTACAACTTGATACTTAGAAAGAAAAGAAAAATAAACACTATGATCATAATTGATAATTACTACCAAGCAAATAATGACATACTAGGAGTGGAAAAGTCCTACCTGAAGTACAATGTACTGGAGTGTTTGACAGTGACACATAGAAGGAGACTGTAAATTCATGCCTGAAATAAAGTGCGTGTGAAGGAAAAAACACAAAAAATGACTACCACAAACAGGGTGTCTAGTTTTCAAACATTTATGGTTTGATGGGGGTATATTGAACTGACCAGCATTAACAATGTCCAGAATAACACATGAGGGCAGTACCATCAGATTTAAAATAAATTGCAATATGTGACTCCTACTTCTTGCCCTATAACTTGCAAAAACACAAAACATTGGGTATTTCTAAAATATTCTAATCTAAATAATAGAATCTATTTAACAGGTTTTTTGATTAGCTGTTGTAGATGAGTAAAAGGTTTTTGAAGAAAAAGTCCCCCCTCAAAATGTTTACCATATGATACTTACCATTATTTTGATTGTATAGTATCTGAAGAGAGACCTTCTTGTCATTAAAAACCACAATTAATAACTTGTGTGGGTACAGTAAATGAGAAAAGAAAATTACAGCTAAACATGAGCACCAAAGAAATGTGAAAAACATTATTACTCATCAGGGGGGTGCCACCGGGCCGGCATCGGGTGCGCAAACTCTCCAGAGACAGACTATAATGTCTACCTCTAGAGGAGCAGGCTCGGTTGGGGAGATCAAAGATCTCCCTCTAACCGGCTTAAAATCAGTCAAGGGAGCAGACCTCCGATCCTCCTCCCTTGCTGTGCAGGCGGCAAATGCTGCTGTGCAGCAGGATTTGATGTCATATCCAGGCACATAACACTGAAGCTTTAGAAGGACACAAAGGAAGAGCCAAGAAGAAGAACGAAGAGGAGGAGGAAAAATGAAAATGACTTAGAAAAGATAGGAAGACATTGATAGAGAGAGGGAGAGAGCAAGATGGAGGGGGGTGAGAAAGCATTAGTAAGTGGTGTGAGAGTGATGGGAGTTATACTGCACTATTGTCAATGTCTTGTTCAGTGTAGTGTTGGGAGTTATGTTGTACTCCATCAGTGCTTGGCTCAGTATATAGTGATGGGAGTTATCCTCTAAAGTAGATCATAACTCCCATCACTTTATACTGAGCCAGACATTATATTATATGAACGTATATAGTGCCAGCAGATTCTGTAGCGCAGTTACATTCAGTCAGTAAAATTAAAAATCACATAAACCAACATAAAAGGAGAAGAGGGCCCTGCTCTTGCAAGCTTACAATCTAGTTGACAGTGGTACATCATAACTCCTATCACTATATACCACATCAATGGGTGACCACTCAGGGAGACCACATCAGCCATGTTTTCCAGGACATGTATACGTTTTTCATATTGATGACCAGCCCAGATAAAATGGTGCCTTGCAGTATGTGGGATGCATAGACTCATGGAAGGGAGCCAATTAGTTGGTTATACATTATCCATACTGCAGGGCAGCACTTTATCTGGTCTGGTCAGAAATCTTTAAAAATTATGTGTCCTGGAAACATGGCTACTCTACCCTACTCTCAGTATATAATGATAGCAGTTATGCTGTTTAACTGGGATGTTTGCCTCAGTATATAATGATATATGCTGTTTTTAAGTGTGTTGTGTGGGGGGGGTGCCACATACAGAATCCATTTCGGATTTAAAATGTGGGATTCTCTGTAAATAATCATTTAGGCACCATGTGCCTGTACCCTACAAGTCAGTAACCACAGCCACCACCACCGGCACATGGGCTGACCATGTGATGGTGCCCAGTTTTGCTGTTTGCACAGTCTGTAGCAAGGTTGCTTCGATGAAAATAAAGCATATTCTCGAAAAGCATT
This sequence comes from Spea bombifrons, assembly GCF_027358695.1. Classification (NCBI taxonomy): domain Eukaryota; kingdom Metazoa; phylum Chordata; class Amphibia; order Anura; family Pelobatidae; genus Spea; species Spea bombifrons. Next base: position 52,675,893 of record NC_071088.1, on the reverse strand, counting down.
TGTAAGGGCTAGAATACAATGTTAACTCTGTACAGTAGCTGGTGGACAGCTGCGGACATGTCTACTTTATAATTTACTTTTAAATTTAAGTCCCCCACTATAATTATTATTATTATTATTATCCTTTATTTATATAGCACCAACAGTTTACGCAGCGCTTAATACAATACATAAATTCAAGGGATATGACAAGAATTGACAGACTAAGACAAACCGATACATTTGGTGGAGAGAGCCCTGCTCGCAAGCTTACAATCTAGAGGGAAATGGGGTGACAAACATAAGGCACAAAGAAAGGGTGAGAGGTAGTTTGGTGGTTGTATCGATGACAAGGAAGTTCTAGCAGCTAAGATGGTATGCTTCTCTGAAGAAGTGGGTTTTTAGATGTTTCTTGAATGTCGGGAGGGAGGGTGAATGCTGAAGGTTCCAGAGATTCCAGAGATATGGGGCAGCTCGAGTGAAATCTTGTAGACGGGAAAAGGAAGAGGTGATGAGTGAGGAGGAGAGCCTTAGCCCATGGGAGGAACGTAGGGATCGAGTAGGAGAGTATTTGCTAATGAGGTCAGAAATGTACGGAGGAGCGGTATTATGGATGGCCTTATATGTCAGTACCAGGATCTTAAATTTAATTCTAAAGGTAATTGGGAGCCAGTGGAGGGATTCACAGAGGGGGGAAGCAGAAGAGGAGCGACGTGCAAGGAAGATGAGCCTAGCAGCAGCATTTAGGATAGACTGTAGAGGAGAGAGTCGAGACAGTGGAGTGCCAACCAGAAGAGTGTTGCAGTAGTCAAGACGGGAAATGATAAGGGAATGAACCAGGGTTTTTGTGGATTCTTGGGTGAGGAATGGGCGGATACGAGAGATGTTTTTTAGGTGCAAGCGGCAGGATCTGGCGAGGGACTGAATGTGAGGGATGAAGGAGAGGTTTGAGTCAAGGAAGGCCCCCAAGGCATCGGGCCTGGTTAGTAGGAGAGATAGTCGTGTTGTTAATGGTGATAGAGAATTCAGGTAGTGGAGTGGAGATGGAGGGAGGGAAGATAATGAGTTCAGTTTTAGAAAGATTAAGTTTTAGGTAGTGTTGTGACATCCATGAAGAAATAGCAGACAAGCAATTGGTAATACGGGACAGGAGAGATGGAGAGAGATCAGGAGAAGACAGGTAGATTTGGGTATCATCTGCATATAGATGATACTGGAGGCCAAATGAGTTGATTAGTTTGCCAAGAGAGGAAGTATAAAGAGAGAACAGCAGAGGACCAAGGACTGAACCTTGGGGGACACCAACCGAAAGTGGAAGGGGTGATGATGTCTTGCCAGAGAAGTTGACAGAGAAGGAACGGTTAGACAGATATGAGGAGATCCAGGAGAGAGCTGTATCTCGAATGCCTATAGAAGCAAGTGAGTCTAGAAGAAGGTGGTGATCAACAGTATCGAAAGCAGCAGAGAGATCCAGTAGAATCAGAATAGAGTAGTGACCTTTTGCTTTGGCAGAGAGCAAGTCATTGGAGACTTTTGTTAGAGCTGTTTCCGTAGAGTGAAGGGGTTTGAAACCAGACTGTAGAGGGTCAAGGAGGGAATTAGAGGAGAGGAAATTAGTGAGGCGATTGTACACAATCCGTTCAAGGAGCTTAGAGGTAAAAGGAAGCAGAGAGATGGGGCGGTAGTTAGTCAAACAGACGGGATCTGAGGAAGGATTCTTTAGAATGGGTGTGATGAGCGCATGCTTGAAGGCAGATGGTACAGTTCCAGATGATAAAGAAAGATTAAATAGGTGGGTATGTGATGGACCAAAGGATGGACATAGAGACTTTGTGAGGTGTGAAGGGATGGGGTCGAGGGGACAGGTTGTTGGGTGAGAGGAAGAAAGAAGAGTGGCTATCTCTTCTTTGGTTGTAGGGGAAAAGGCAGTTAGTATAGTAAGAGTGGAGAGAGTGGTGTTGAGTGGTGTAGGAGGGAGTTGTAAGGAAGAGAGGTCTTTTCTAATAGTCTCGATCTTCTCTTTGAAGTGGGTAGCAAGATCTTGGGCAGTGAGAGAGGTTTGTGGTGTGGGTGTGGAGGGACAGAGAAGGGAGTTGAAAGTAGAAAAAAGGCGTCGTGGGTTGGAAGAAAGAGAGGATATGAGAGTGGAGAAGTAGAGCTGTTTGGTGAGAGAGAGGGCAGAGTTGTAGGTGTGGAGCATGAATTTATAGTGAGTAAAGTCTTCGTTGGATTTGGATTTTCTGAAGTAACGCTCAGCCGTGCGGCAGCACTTCTGAAGTAACCGTGTGGTTTTGGTATGCCATGGTTGGCGTTTAAATTGTCGGGGGTGACTTGTAGTAATTGGAGCTATGGTGTCGAGGGATGAAGCAAGTGTGTTGTTATAAAAAGAGGCTGCTGTGTCTGGGCAGGAAAGGGTTAACATGGAAGGTAAGAGAGGTTCAAGTGAGGCTGACAGTTGGGTAATGGTATTGTCTGGTAATGGCCTACAAGTATGAGGTGAGCGCTGTAAGTTTGTCTTGTTAGGGGTTAGCACTGGAGAAAAGGATAGAAGGTGGTGGTCAGACAGAGGGAACGGGTAGATGGAGAAGTCTGAAAGCGAGCATGATCTTGAGAAAACCAGATCAAGTGAGTGTCCCTCAGTGTGTGTAGGGGAATTAGTCCATTGAGAGAGACCAGAGGAGGATGTCAGGGAGAGGAGTTTGGAGCTAGCAGAGTTGTTAGATTTATCTAGAGGAATGTTAAAGTCACCCAGAATGAGACAGGGGATATTAGGAGAGAGGAAGAAAGGGAGCCAGGCAGATAAGTGGTCAAAGAACTTCGAGGTAGGACCTGGAGGGCGATATATGACAGCAATTTGAAGAGAGAGTGGAGAGAAAAGAGGGATTGTGTGAGCTTCAAAGGAGCAGAATGAGAGGGAGGGAGGGCTTGGTATATTCTGGAAGGTGCAGTGAGGTGAGAGAAGGATGCCTACACCACCACCCTTTCTGCCATCAGGCCTAGGAGTGTGGCTGAAGTGTAGTCCTCCGAAGGAGAGTGCAGCAGAAGCAGTAGTGTCATGGGAGGGGATCCAGGTTTCAGTAAGAGCTAGGAGGTTAAAAGCATGGGATAGAAAAAGGTCATGTATACAAGCAAGTTTGTTGCATACCGAGCGGGCATTCCATAGCGCGCAGTTAAAGACGGGAGGTAGCTTATGGTTGGAGATGATAGGAATAAGATTGGTTAGGTTGCGCATGTTGATTGAGTTTGCTGGTTTAGAGTGATAGGAATAGGAAAGACTATGTGGGGGACAGGAGTAGTAGAGCAAATATAGGTGGGTTTCACATATAAAGGTTTAGTGTAGAGGTACTGGGATAACTTTGATGGCAGAGAGATGGGGAGGGATAGGATCTGGAATGCTTTAATGGGGAGTAGTGGGTAGTAAAGGGATCTACAGTTTGGTGCCCTCTACTGGCGTGTTCCAATAGAGCTGGTACTTAACTGTCTATATATATATATATATACCGTATTGGCTCGGATATAGGCCTCCCCCGTATATAGGCCGCACCCTAAAAGTTTGGTGCTTTTTTAAAGAAAAAGTTTTTTTCTTTAAAAAAGCACCAAAAAACATGCTGCCACTCTGCCCCCCCGAGATATGCTGCCACTGTCCTCCCTCCCCGAGGTACCACTGTCCTCCCCCCCCGAGATATGCTACCACTGTCCTCCTCCCCCACCCCGAGATATGCTACCACTGTCCTCCTCCCCCTCCCCCCCCCGAGATATGCTACCACTGTCCCCCCCCCCCGACTTACCGGAGCAGACTCCCGGGTGTCTTGCGGGGCCGGCGGGGGACATCTACGCAATACAACTTCCAAAGTCTGCTCCGGTAAGTCCGGGGGGGGGGGCGGCCCGCACGATGCGCTTAGACAACCTCCCGTGCCGGCACCCCCCCCCCGTGGGAAATGCTGGCAGGGGAGGCTGTCTGAGCGTTTTGGGGAGTAGGATGCAGGTCTGCATGTCCCGGGCGTCGGGCGCTAGACCCCGAATATAGGCCGCACCCCCACTTTAAAGACTTAAAGTGGGGGAAAAAAGTGCGGCCTATATTCGAGCCAATACGGTGTGTATATATATATATATATATATATATATATATATATATATATATATATTAGAACACCACTGGGGCGGGTGGGAGAGGGGCAGGGAGGGCGGTCAAAAAACCAGTTGATTGTGGGGAACATGAAGGTGGGTATTGCAGGTTGTGAGGGCTGTAATAGAGAGTGTAAAATAGTGTTAAAGTGGACGTGGGCAGTAAGAGGGCAGATATAGGAGATAAGGGGTCAGTGGAGCAGAAAGAAAGAAAGTAAAATATAACACACTTAAGTAGTGACAGGCATGACATAAATTTTACCAAATAAAAACAAATAAAACAATCAGTGGAAAAATGCTGCAACTCCCAGTAAGGGCATTCCTAGGCCATAAAGCATAGATAGACAGAAAAGGGTAATAGACAATTCAGAAACAGGAAAATGATAATAACAATACAGAAAACAATAACAGATAATAAAGGAGATCTCTTGGTCCACTCTGTATACCTTGTAGCAAAGTATGCAGGTTTGCTTGGGCTTCAGTTGATTGTGGGGAACATGAAGGTGGGTATTGCAGGTTGTGAGGGCTTGTAGCAAAGTATGCAGGTTTGCTTGGGCTTCAGTTGATTGTGGGGAACATGAAGGTGGGTATTGCAGGTTGTGAGGGCTTGTAGCAAAGTATGCAGGTTTGCTTGGGCTTCAGTTGATTGTGGGGAACATGAAGGTGGGTATTGCAGGTTGTGAGGGCTTGTAGCAAAGTATGCAGGTTTGGTACAATGGGGCTATCCGTAAAGGCCTGCCATGTGCAGGGAATGAATTCTTGTTCCTGTTTAATAATATGGGGCAGGAATCAGTCATGTACAATCCAGATGTCATTGGCAGAGCTTGCCTTGTGAAAGATGGATGTATTCCTTTTTATCGCTACAGATCCCTGGTCTCCCTACAGTCCCCTCTTGCTGTATCCACTCCTGGATTTCATTATGCAATTTACTTATGATTCTTTGATTTCAGTCCTGCACCTGGCTTCAGCTTCTGTTTCCTTTATAAGGTGTGCCCCACCCATTTGTTATGTTTGTCTCAGTCTGCAGTTTCTAGGTGTGCTTTGTCTCTGTTCTGGGTTTGGCTTTAATGTTTGGTTTCAGCTTTGGTGGTTCAGTGGGCAGGATTTAGAGCTAGGACCCACCGAATATTGGAGTACTTTGACGTAGTGGTGGGCTAAGCAGACTATGGCTATATGATGTGACTGAATCTCCAATGGTTTTCATATAGTCCTAGGCTAGTCCTGTATTTGTAAACCGGGAAAATAAAAAATGTTGGTGCGCTAAGCTAGTCTCAGGCTCAAATAATACGAATGTATAATACGAGGCGTACCAAACAGGTGTAAGCAAAATAGTGTTTGGCTGTACAATCTATACCAAAAAACAAAAACTGTCTGCGCTTCTTACCCTAATAAAGTTGGCAACAAATATATAAACATAATATAAATGAGAGGTTTGGGTTATATGAATTGGCCAAAACATAATTAAGCTCACGCGCGACTTCAAGGTGAGAACCTACTCTCATCTCCTACATAGTTGCCTAGCCAGTCTCCAGACCTTAATCCCATAGAAAATCTGTGGAGGGAGCTGAAGGTTCGAGTTGCCAAACGTCAGCCTTAAAACCTTAATGACGTGGAGGAGATCTGCAAAGAGGAGTGGGACAAATTTCCTCCTGAGATGTGTGCAGACCTGGTGGCCAATTACAATAAATGTCTGATCTCTGATTTGCCAACAAGGGTTTTGCCTTAAAGTAATGTTTTGCAAAGGGGTCAAATACTTATTTCACTGAGTAAAATGCAAATCTATGTCGAACTTATTTGAAATGTGTTATTGTGGATTTTTTGTTATTCTGTCTCTCATTGTTCAAATACACCTACCATTAAAATTATAGACTGATCATGTCTGTGTCAGTGGGCAAACATACCAAGTCAGCAGGTGATCAAATATTTTTTTTCATTCATGGTATATAGTGACCTGTTTGCATTACAGTTTACTATAAGTTGTGCACTTCCAGTCCTTATAAAGGATCTACAGTTGTATGAATTGTATGAATTGTTTGAATTCTATGGTTTAACATACCAGGATATAATAATAATCTGTTCCTTAGCAGGTCTAAAAATTAGCAGCAATAACTTCAAGTAATCGTTTTCTGTATGACTTTATCAGCCTCTCACATTGTTGTGGAGGACTTTTGTCCCACTCTTCTTTACAACGTTGCCTCAGTTCTTTGAGGTTTCCTCTTAAGGTCCCATTACAGCACTTCAAGTTGAACACTTCAAAATAAAGTTGAGGTCTGGACTTTGATTGGGTCATTGCAACACCTTGATTATTTTTTTCCAGCCATTCTGTTGTAGATTTGCTGATGTGCTTGGGATCATTGTCCTGTTGCATGACCCAAAAGCTTTAGCTGTCGGATAGATGGCCTCACATTTGACTCTATAATACGTATAGAGAGGAGTTCATGGCCAACTCAGTGACTGCAAGGTTCCCAGGTCCAGTGGCTGCAAAAGAAGCCCAAATCATCACACCTCTACCACTGTGCTTGACAGTTGGAATGAGGTGTTTGTACTGATATGTGTTTGGTTTTCTCCAAATGTAGCGCTGTGCATTATGGCCAAACATCTTCACTTTAGTCTCGTCTGTCCAAAGGACATTGTTCCAGAAGCCTTGTGGTTTGTTCAGATGCAACTTTGCAAACCTAAGCCCAGCTGCCATATTCTTTTTAGAGAGCAGAGGCTTTGTCCTTGCAAGCCTTTGGAATAAACTATACATGTTCATGTATACTGTCATGAACTTTTAACATACTGAGGACTTTGAGATGTAACTCTCTGGTTTTCTTGCAATTTCTCGGAGCATCGCAAGGTCTGAAATTGCTGGAAAGTCTATTCTTGGAAAGATTGGGAACTGAATGTTTTCCACTTTTGAATAATCTTTCTCACTGTACAATGATGGAATGACCTTATAACCCTTCCCAGATTAATGGGCAGCAACAATTGCTTCTCTAATATCATTGCTGATGTCTTTCCTCCTTGGCATTATGTTAACACACACCTGTATGTGCCAGTCCTTTGTCTTTTATAGAGGTGGTCACACTTGCTTATGAGCAATTCATCAAGGGCATTTGATTAGCAGCACCTGTCTGCAGGGCCCCCCTCGCCTGTTGTTTTTGTAAGTCAAATTGTTATGTTATGTACTACTTGTTATGTCCTGTCTACTCATTGTATGGTGCTACGGAATTTGATGGTGCTATATAAAACAATAAATAATAATAGTAATAATAATAATTCCTAAGGAAGCAGTATGGGTATACTTAGTTTTCACACATGGTGTCTTCATTTTGGCTTTTTGTTGAATAAATCATGACTGGAATATGTAATGTGACTGCTCTGGAGAGTGGTCACAAGCACCACTGCAAGAGATTTTGACACTCACAAGATGGCGGCGTACTTTAAAAAAATAAGCAAGTTTCCAAGAGGGTCTCTCCAAATAGGAGATAGGGCACAGACTGACCAAAGTGGCTTGTTAGTCCCCAAACAACCAAAGCCACTGTACTCAGGAGATGTTGCTGAGCACATATTGACATATACCAGGAGCTGTGGATCCATACCTGAAGCTTGCTTGGAAATGTAGCTGCTCTGGCCTCTTCAAAAGTAGATATTTAAGAGTTACACTGGACTATCCAGACATCCATCTCTGGTCTTCATGCTTTCATCCAACTACTCCTCTGGCAATCACTAATGTCTGCTATATCTCCTTCTCTTACAGGTATGACTATCCCATATTTCTACTGAACCCCTCGTTTCCTGCTGTAACCCATGTTTCCACTTGGTATGACTATCCCATATTTCGTCTGAACCCCTCGTCTCCTGCTGTAACCCATTTCCACTTGGTATGACTATCCCATATTTCGTCTGGACCCCTCTTCTCCTGCTGTAACCCCTGTTTCCACTTGGTATGACTATCCCATATTTCATCTGAACCCCTCATCTCCTGCTGTAACCCCTGTTTCCACTTGGTATGACTATCCCATATTTTGTCTGAACCCCTCATCTCCTGCTGTAACCTCTGTTTCCACTTGGTATGACTATCCCATATTTCGTCTGAACCCCTCATCTCCTGTTGTAACCCCTGTTTCCACTTGGTATGACTATCCCATATTTCGTCTGAACCACTCATCTCCTGCTGTAACCTCTGTTTCCACTTGGTATGACTATCCCATATTTCGTCTGAACCTCTCATCTCCTGCTGTAACCCGTTTCCAATTGGTATGTCTTTATCCTGCCTGTCTCCATACCCTGCTGCTCTTAAAGGGTTACATTTGGTCCCCTCTAGTCTAGCTTAACTTAGCTGCTGTGGCCTCATCATAAGTGGATATTAAACTGGAGTTAAACTGGAGGGAAACGACATACCAAGTACCACTGCAGACAACACATCGTTGGAACCAGATCAACACATCCCCATCCAAGCAGGGCCGGACTGGCCCACCGGGATACCGGGAAATTTCCCGGTGGGCCGGCAGGTCCGTGGGCTGGGACCAGGGGCAGGCTGGGACCAGGGGCGGGCTAGGCAGGGGGGCAATTGCCCCCCAGGCTGCCCGAAATCTAATCTGAGCGTCCGCTGGGTGCTGATGCGGCCGGCCGGCGCTACTATAATACTTTTTTCTTAATTTAATATGGCAAGCTGGTCCGGCTTGCCATATTAAATTTTAAAAATGTATTACAGTATCGCCGGCCGGCCGCTTCGGCGCCCAGCAGCCGTGTGCTATGGCTGCCTAGTGATGGGAGCAGCGTGAGGGGTGAAAGCTCCGCCCCCTCGCACTGACCTTTCACCCCTCACGCTGCTCCCATCACTATGCGGCCGTCAGATTGCTGGGAATGTAATCTAAACGGCCAATGCGTGCTGATGCCGCCGGCCGGCTCTGCTTTAATACTTTTCTTTTTACTTTATATGGCGAGCCGATCCTTCTTACCATATAAATTTAAAAAAAAGTGTTAAAGTAGCTCCGGCCAGGGGCATCAGCACGCACCGGCCGTTTAGATTACATTCCCAGCAGTCTGATGGCTGCATAGTGATGGGAGCAGCGTGAGGGGTGGAAGCTCCGCCCCCTCGCACTCAGACTGCTGCAGCACCGGATGTCAGGTCAGTGACATCCTGTCAGGAGAGAGAAGAGAACAGTGTGCGGCTACCAGAGGACGGAAGTCAAGAGAAGTAGAAGGTGAGTAAAGTAATGTATTTTTTTGTACAAAATGTATAATATTTTTTTGAATGTGTTAAAAACAAAAAAAATCAGCATGTGTGTGTATGTAAGTGTGTCCCCCCTATATGCCACTCTGTCCCATGACATGCCTTTTAACCCCCTATATGCCAGAGTGGCATTTATGGGTATAAGGCATTTCTGGATGCAGAGTGACATATAGGGGATTAAAAGGCATTTGATGGGACAGAGTGGCATATAGGGGAACATAAGGCTTTTTTGGAGGCAGAGTGCCCCATGATATGCCTTTTAACCCCCTTTATGCCACTCTGCCTCCAGAAATGCCTTATACCCATATATGTCACTCTGTCCCATGATATGCCTTCTAACCCCCTATATGCCACTCTGCCATATAGGGGGTTAAAAGGCATATCATGGGACAGAGTGGCATATAGGGGTATAAGGCATTTCTGGATGCAGAGTGACATATAGGAGGTCAAAAGGCATATCTGGAGGTATAGTGGCAAAAAGGGGGTTAAAGGCATATCACGGGGCAGAGGGGCATATAGGAGGGTTGAGGCATATCAGGGAGGCAGAGTGGCATATGGGGGTTAAAAGGCATATCATGGGACAGAGTGGCATATAGGGGGGCATAAGGCTTTTCTGGAGGCAGAGTGCCCCATGATATGCCTTTTAACCCCCTTTATGCCACTCTGCCTCCAGAAATGCCTTATACCCCCTATATGGCATATCATGAGACAGAGTGGCATATAGGGGTATAAGGCATTTCTGGATACAGAGTGACATAGAGGAGGTCAAAAGGCATATCTGGAGGTATAGTGGCAAAAGGGGGGTTAAAAGGCATATCACGGGGCAGAGGGGCATATAGGAGGATTGAGGCATATCAGGGAGGCAGAGTGGCATATAGGGGTTTAAAAGGCATATAATGGGGCAGAGTGGCATATAGGAGGGTATAAAGCATATAGGAGGGCATAAGGCTTTTCTGGAGGCAGAGTGCCCCATGATATGCCTTTTAGCCCCCTTTATGCCACTCTGCCTCCAGGAATGCCTTATACCCCCTATATGCCACTCTGTCCCATGATATGCCTTTTAACCCCCTATATGGCAGAGTGGCAAGCCTGGGGGCAGAGGTGCATAACTCGGGGGTAGGTTGTCAAATGAAAGGAAATAAAAACCAAACATGTCTCAATCATAGTTTTTATTAAATATGGAAAAAAATAGTCTACATGAATTAATAAAGAAATAAAAGTTTCTTACCAGAATATCGTGAAGAATAATGTGATCAGTGTTTTGTTCCACTGAATAAAATGAAACTCTTTCATCTAAAAATGCTCGCAGTAGTAAATGTTTTGATCCCATTATGTGTAATGTATTTCATTTATTAGGGCCTTTTAACACTTTTGCTTTCTGGCATTTTAATACAAATAATGAGATAAAAAGAATGGCGAATAGTGTGACTCGGGTGTGTATAAGGGGTGCGTGTGGTTAAAGAGCGCAACCGTGAGATAAACTATATGGGGCTGGTCTCCAAATTTTTCCAGGGCTGCTTTTCAGTCCCAGTCCGGCCCTCCATCCAAGCAGTCCTCTCCTAGTGTCTCACTTCCTCCTCAACCATGGACTAAATTGTAAGCTCGCAAGAGCAGGGCCCTCCTCTCCTTTGCACCAGTTTGTTATTGCATGTCTTTTGTATGTGAAATTGTTCTACTGACTGTAACAGCGCTGTGGAGTACAATAAATGTAATGTGGGTGTCAGTGTGGCAGAGCCTGTCCTGGTGTGTGTGTGTGTCTGGAGGTCAGTGCGGCAGAGCCTGTCCTGGTGTGTGTGTGTGTGTGTGTGTTTGGGTGTCGGTGTGGCAGAGCCTGTCCTGGTGTGTGTGTGTTTGAGTATCGGTGTGGTAGAACCTGTCCTGGTGTGTGTGTGTGTGTGTGTGTGTGTATGTATGTATTTGGGTGTCGGTGTGGCAGAGCCTGTCCTGGTGTGTATTTGGTTGTCTGTTTCCTGGCACTTTACTTATTTACTCTCATCCAGAGATAAAACGCCCTCCTGAATCTTCAGTCACTTTAGAGGACAAAACTTTCTAGTCCCAGGAATCAGTAAGAGGAAAAGTAAAGGTTGTGTGTTATTTACTCTATTTCAGTCTGCATCTGCAATCTGCAGTCTTAAAAAGGATTAGTGGCACTAAATTGTGGCTTCAGACGTCCCGTGTATGATGACTTTTTTATTGTACTGATGTGCTCCCAATCCCAGCACATCAATATGTGTTAGAAAAGATGGGCATGGATGGTGGGCCGTAGGCTGCCAGCCCACCCCTGGTTGCGCGAGGACGATAAACAAAAAGGTGTCCCTCTTTCACATTTTGAAATGTTGGGAGGTATGGGCTTGCATTAGAAGAAAAAGCTGGACAGATACTAGCTCTTTCATTACCCGAAGGGATATGCCAAGTCTTCCTTCCCTCCCTGGGGCAGAAGGCCTGCAGGAGGGCCGGAACCCACCTAATACTAGGAAGGGAACCACTGTAACTGTAAGGAAGAGGTAGGGAGCCTCTATCCATCCCAACTAAAAAAGCTGGAGTCTAGCTTCATTGCGGCGCAGTGCTCAAATCCAAATTAGTAAAAGTATACACTAAACTACAGTAATTACCGTAAGACTTTACCACTTAACACCGAACACAAACACTTATTTTATCTCAACCTGTTACTTACTTGGGTTAATATGCTTTTGTCTTATTTTTGTTTTTACATTGTTAGATGGGTTAACATGTTACAAGTCAGTTAAGGGTGGGGTATTATGCAACAAAGGTTCTCGAAATCTAACAGTTTGGACTGATAAATCACCTACCTTTGTTTAAATAACTTATTCGGAAGCAATAAAGGGAATAGAAGATTTATTTCTGTAGAAAGATTGTGAACAAATGTTTGCCATGTCACTGCATTAATATTGCACTAATAAACTCACTTTTCCCTTCTGTATTATCATTGAACCTTGTGTAAAATGTGATGTGCTAATCACTGACAATGTTTTCTTTTCTGTACAATTAAAATGTCATTAAAAAATTCTAATAAAAAGAATGTTGAACAAATCCAAATCCGTGCCGAAAATCAGTGTCCATGTCCATTATCCGTTTTCAGTTCAGCCGTGATATCAAAAGAAAAATCGCACACATTTATTTACAAAAGGAAAAAACTCATAGTCACACGTGCACATAAACAAAGTTCCCAGCCATTCAGCTTTGGCTGTATTAATAAAAAATCTTCACACACAACCCTGTAACGGTCAAGGAGTGATGGGGTGCCGTGCAGCTAGCTATGGTGCTCTTCATGCATTTATTTGCAAGGTTGCCCAGGACTACTCTGGAGCCTCGAATAAGACATCTCGGGCTTCAAGCTACCTTGGCACTAAGGCCAGCGGACCAAGTTTTTCCCCACCTGTCCAAGGGTACTACACTTGATCTTAGCCAAAAAGCCGAGAAGCATTAGGTTTCCGACCTAATATCCCAGTAGAGGGCCTGTTTGCTGTAGACGGGAGCACTGCACACAACATAAAAAGGTACAGATGAATATGAACTAACTAACGTTAGTAGCATAGGAACTAGATCTCTCAGTGTAAACCGGTTAGTTTCCGGATTTGTAACGTACTAGTTATTTTTTCTTCTTCTATCGTATTGCAGGACCTGACCACTAGGCGGTACAACAGTCCCTTTAGAAAAGGCACTTACTCATGCAAAGTACCCCAGTCATAAAAACATTCATATAGAGCTCTAAACGCAAGAGACAAAAATATAAAAAATAAGGCGAACCCATACCACAGAGTAACACAGTGGGTGAACCGCTGGAAGACCAACAATTATTGCACACAAAAGAAAACGATTTCGCCAAAATGTAGCGTACATCGCGGCATTGTGTTGTCTCTATAATTTAAACATATACGAAAGACGTTACGCCCGAACACGTTAACGTATTACTGAAGGGAGTGTGACGTGGCCAATCAAGTAATGCTTTCCAAAGATTGTGTTGCACAGTGTCTGCGCAATATCCGGGTTTGTCTGTGGCAATGGAGCAGAGTCTACTATCCGAGGACGGGAGAAATGCTCGAGCAGTGGTTTGTCAGCGCTGCAGGTGTAGAGTTCTCTCAGCTGGGGTGGCTACGCTGGCGAGAAAAGAGGTGAATTTGTATCCGATGCTACTTTCCACGCATCCTACTGTGACGCTTCATTTTTAATCGGCACACTTTACCAGTACAAATTCTAATCGCGGTTTGTTAGTTGAAGGCTTATACGGGCCCCATTGTGTATCGTTTATTTATACACCCCGATTCTATCGTTCTCCGAATGTTATTAATCAGTTACAATTTGTGACAAAATTGCTGATATGTATTCATCTATACAGGTTCTCCTGCCGCTGATGAGAATGAAGACTTTAGTGGCTGAGGCCTCTGCTCCGGAATGCGAGGTTCTGGTTGAGCACTGGCTAGTACATGATATGTTCACATTTGAAAACGTCGGCTTCAGCAAGGATGTTGGGTCAGTGAAATACCTGGTATGTGCAGACTGTGAAGTGGGTCCTATCGGATGGCACAGTCTGGAAGAGCGGAACAGCTTTTATGTGGCTTTGGAGAGAGTGCAGCACGAGTGATGACTCATGATGGAAGAACAAGTAACATTGACTTGTGAAATAATGTGCTGGCCAAGTTAATGCGGATCTCACTGACATTGTGCTATCAATCTCTAATTGTAGATTTTCTATATAGTAAGTACATATAGGATCCTTAATGTTATTTCCTCTGGGGTTTGTAGTGAACCTGTCACATGCTTGACATGATTGATGCAATCTGTGTTGTGTTCAATTTATTACAGTAATTATACAGTCGTTTATTTATACACCCCGATTCTATCGTTCTCCGAATGTTATTAATCAGTTACAATTTGTGACAAAATTGCTGATATGTATTCATCTATACAGGTTCTCCTGCCGCTGATGAGAATGAAGACTTTAGTGGCTGAGGCCTCTGCTCCGGAATGCGAGGTTCTGGTTGAGCACTGGCTAGTACATGATATGATGCAATCTATCATTTGGTTAGAATACCATTTTATAAAGTTACACTAAAATCCAACTTTCTTGAATAGTTTGTCACAATATGCTGTTTTAGGTTACCAATATATCTCTGGCTGCATTAATCCATCTGAAGGAAAACAAAAAACCTCTCTGATGTGCTGAGACAGCCTCCCCTGCCAGCACTTCCCACGGGGGAGTGCCGGCAGCGGAGGTTGTTTAAGCGAATCGCCGCTGCCGGTGAACGTCTGCGCGATGCACTTAGACAATCTCCTGTGTCGGCACTCCCCCCGTGGGAAGTGCTGGCAGGGGAGGCCGTCTCGGTGCATCGGAGAGTAGGATGCAAGTCCCCTGCACCGCTGCGGGGGATCTGTATCCTAACCCTGCTGCCTGCCCGGAACTACATGTCCCAGGTGTCGGGCTATACGAATTGCGCATTCCTGCGCTAAACCCCGAATATAGGCCGCACCCCCGCTTAAAGACTTAAAGTGGGAGGGAAAAGTGCGCCCTGTGCGGCAAATACGGAATCAATCAATCATCAAACAGACATTATGAGGCTTTTTTGTCTGCAGGTGGGAGACAATCTGGCAGCAAACGCAGTGAGTTTCAATCTGATCCTGCACCGCCGCCCACAAGAAATGGCACGGGCGCGCGCCATTGGCTGGGACCAGGGGCGTACTTACAGTATTTGGCACCTGGGGCAGATCTCCGGCAGCCGGTGGACGTCTGCACGAGTAGTATCCCAACAGTATCCCACAGCAGGGCTAAATGAAAAAGAAAAAAAAAAAACACCCTCCCGGAACTGCGATACGAATTGCGCATCTCTGCGCTAAACCCGGATTATAGGACGCACCTCCACTTTAAAGATTTAAAGTTGGGAAAAAGTGTGGCCTATTTTCGAGCAAATACGGTATAAAAAAGGTAAATTATCCATAAGATTGTATATTTTGTAACAATTCAAATTGCAGAAGGCTTTTTTTTTTTTGCACACTTTGTGACCAAGACTGTTTTAACACTTTTGTGGCGCTCATGTTTACTTGTAAATTTTCTCCTATTTAGTGTACCCACAGAAGTTATATATTGATTTTTTTTCAGGACAAGAAAGGGCTTTCTTTAGATTCCATATTTTTCATATATAATTTCCTATAAAAAAAAAGCACATTTTCTCGCTGTTATTTTTAAAATCTTTTACTCATCTACAAAAGCTAATGAAAAAAACCTGCTCAATAGAGTCTACTATTTGTCCTGTCAAGTGGCGTTTTCATATTTCAAAACCACTTTTTACAATTTGGGACATATTTGAAGCCTCTTGGAATTTTTAGAAACTTAATATTTTTTTAAAGGACACGTCACCATCTATGAGTGGCAAAATCTCTTGCAGTGAGCGATCGCTCTCCAGAATGGTTACAGTGCGTCTTGGGGTGGGTGTTCGCTGTTTAGGATACGATCATTTTAAAACAGGTGTCCGCCGCCATATGTGGCCCCTGATGCCGTTCTTGGTGTTGCTGAATGCCTTGGCATCGAGGCATTACAGCAACAGTGTTTGGGTGATTAAATCAAATGTAGATCGCTTTCCACACCCGTTTTAAAGGCTTGACGGTCCCGACACGTCAATTGTTAATGTTTTTGCATGACATGCCCAGACCGTCAATTTTCGTCAAGCAGTTATCAGTGTTGTTCACTTCACTTGTCCGTGGGCATAATGTAATGGTTGATCGGTATATATAAAAGAAAGCATTTTGGCATAATGTTTCCAGCAGGTAAAAGGCAACTAGAATGACCAAATCCTTCTCTAGTGGTCACTCGTCCATGTACTTATTTTGTTCCGAGAACATGAGCTGAGTTTATAGCCTAAAACAAATTGGTGCTAGTCGCAAAAACCTTTTTTTAACTTCTTGGACATAGATATACAAACAAAACAAAAAAGACCTACATAGACATCAGAAGAATCAGTTTCAAATACTTTAGACTTCAATGATATACATCTAAATAGACTCTCAAGACTTAAATTTATTACTTGCCTCATGGTAGAAGATCTGTTCTGTACAGAATCATGTCAGTATTACAAGCAATAATTTAACGTCATTCCAAATTGTTCCTTCCACTAATTTACCGATGATATCAGAGAATTGCATTTGTGCCCAATCGCAATTTTGTTGTGATGATGAGTCGCAGCTATCACTACATAAAGCATTGACTGTCATTGGAAGTCATTGCACTGCTTCTTTCGGCTTAATAAGTCATGCAAGATGCTTGTAGCATATCTGAAACAAGTCCCCCCCCCCCTCCTTTTCTCCAATTCTTTACTTTTATCCCTTAGATCAGTGCTGTCCAACTTTGTTGTTGCAGAGGGTGTAACAAGAATAGACGTCTGCCAGAATGTCCTCAGCCAGCGTTGATCTGGCTACAGGTAGGTAGCTGGTCCCTTCTCAGAATAAGGTATTACTCTCTCCTGAGTATCTCCAAACAAACCACTAGAGTGATGGAATCAAAACGCAAAATGATTATTGGGGAGGAAAACAGAACAAACACAAAAGACAAAGAAACTGTTATTGTTATCTGTGGCCAGTAGGATGTGAAATGATGAGTGTGTGTGTAACTTCAATGTGGCCAGTAGATTGAAATGATTACCCATTATTCTGAAATGAGGACATGCAGGTGGTAACATGGGACCTAAGGTGCTCGCAGGTGTGAGGGAATGGTTACTGGGTCTGTTGCATAACTACAACATACTATATAATACTGTACATAATAAGCTAAACAGAACAGCAAAAATATGACAGCGATTTAGCAACACTTGTATATTATGAGCATGAGTTTGTCCTGCTAGAGGGCCAGACCCATAGACAAAACTACACATACACACCACAGTATTAACATTGCATTAGCTTGACCCCATAGGGCCCTGGCTAAAGAATTTCAGACCAGCAGGGGGAAAATTACCATTGTGTCAGCCTGCCTCTGCTGCTGGTTTGCAAATGGTGGGCTGCATGCAACCCATGGATACACAGTTGTACTGCCCTGCCCTGATCCATCACGCTTGCTATACTGATATTTGGTGTTGACAATTCAGTCTGGAAATTTATGGGCTTTAGTATGTGAAATCGGGGAACATTTTAGAAGGATTAGTGTTAGCTTGGGCTAAAAAGGGGCTCAAAGAACAGGCTCACTTCTTGAAGGAAAATCCACATTGGAAATCCATGTCTTTTGCCTTCTTCAACTATCAAGACCACAAGAATCAAAGGCAGAAAATTGGCTTAAAAATAATGTGCAGGGCAGCCATGTACCACTAGAGCCCCTGGAGTGCTGTAGCCACATGCCAGACACCTGTTACAGAGGAAGACATCCATCCTA
Source organism: Spea bombifrons (assembly GCF_027358695.1). NCBI lineage: Eukaryota > Metazoa > Chordata > Amphibia > Anura > Pelobatidae > Spea > Spea bombifrons. The sequence goes on along the minus strand of NC_071088.1, from coordinate 52,658,194 downwards.
TGTCGATGCTGAAATCTCCTTTCCTCAAGTGTCTGATGACCCCATGTCTTTTGTTGAGACCTCTTGGTGAGCAGATCACTAGAGAGCTGTGTAACTGGCGCCCAAAATTACACTGCATATTCAAGGTGAGGCCTCACCATTGCTTTATAAAGATGTAAAATTATATTTTCATCTTGTGATTTAATACTCTATGCATGCCAATACCTTACTGGCTTTTGCAACTGCTGACTGGCACTTTGTTGCTACGTCTATGGCAGGCATGTCCAAAGTCCGGCCCGCGGGCCAATTGCGGCCCGCGTTCCGGACTGATACGGCCCCCCAAGTGAGCCACGGGACTTGGCCTCATCAGCCGGCGCAGGGAGAAGGAAAGCGCGAGATTTGGGCTTTCCTTCTCCCTGCGCCGGCACACACAGCCACAAGGGCATCTGATGAAGAAATTGTGTAGGGGAGGGTTAGATTTCAACCCTCGTCTACAGTAACTTTAAACAGGGTTCATGTTTTACTGTAGACGAGGGTTGAAATCTAACCCTCCCCTACACAATTTCTTCATCAGATGCCCTTGTGGCTGTGTGTGCCGGCGCAGGGAGAAGGAAAGCCCAAATCTTGCGATCTCGGACGTCGCTAGATTTGGGCTTTCCTTCTCCCTGCGCCGGCACACACAGCCTCAAGGGCATCTGATGAAGAAATTGTAGGCAGTGGCAGAACTACCGGGGTTGCGACCAGGCCCTGGAGTTCTGCCAGTCAGGGGGGCCCAAGGGGTGCCGATCGGTTGCTGAAAACGACCGCTCGGCACCTCTTGGGCCCCCCTGACTGACAGAAATCCAGGACTCCTCTGTGAGAAGGGGGGGTAGGGAGGGAGAGGGGAGATTGTGAGAAGGGGGGGTAGGGAGGGAGAGGGGAGATTGTGAGAAGGGGGGTAGGGAGGGAGAGGGGAGATTGTGAGAAGGGGGGTAGGGAGGGAGAGGGGAGATTGTGAGAAGGGGGGTAGGGAGGGAGAGGGGAGATTGTGAGAAGGGGGGGTAGGGAGGGAGAGGGGAGATTGTGAGAAGGGGGGGTAGGGAGGGAGAGGGGAGATTGTGAGAAGGGGGGTAGGGAGGGAGAGGGGAGATTGTGAGAAGGGGGGTAGGGAGGGAGAGGGGAGATTGTGAGAAGGGGGTTAAGGAGGGAGAGGTGAGATTGTGAGAAGGGGGGTAAGGAGGGAGAGGTGAGATTGTGAGAAGGGGGGGTAGGGAGGGAGAGGTGAGATTGTGAGAAGGGGGGGTAGGGAGGGAGAGGTGAGATTGTGAGAAGGGGGGGTAGGGAGGGAGAGGTGAGATTGTGAGAAGGGGGGTAGGGAGGGAGAGGGGAGATAGTGAGAAAGGGATAGATGTGGTATGCCGTTTTCAATAAACTTTGCATAAAATAGTTAATTTGCATTTAATTTTAATGGTTCAGAAAATGTCAGGCAAAATGGTCGGCCCTCGCACATGTTCACTTCATCAAATCTGGCACTCTTTGAAAAAAGTTTGGACATGCCTGGTCTATGGTCTACAATTATACCCAAGTCCTTCTCGTTTTCTGCTATTCCCAATGCAATGCCCTATAGAGTGTAATTTGCATGCTCATTTTTGGTACCAAAGAAACCTTACATTTATCTATATTGAATCATCACAGTTCCCTTTGTACATACCCATCATCCTGCAAGAAAAAAAGTGTTCCCGTGGCCGACAGAAGTTGATGAGAGTGGTGATTATAATTGATAATGATTTAGGTGTTTTATGTATTTTGTTGAGTTAGTAATTTCTAGGCTTTGTGAAACCAGGTCTTTCACTGTCAACAGCACCTTACAAGGAACATACAATACTAGGCTACTACTTGGACGTGTTTTTTTTTTTTTACCATCTTAGACTTACTCTGTCTTTTGAAGTCTGTCAGTTTAAAAAATATTTTTGCATTAAAATGCATGTGTTTGCACACACAGCAATCAGTCATAAAGTAACAATTACCCAATATATTGCTCATAATAATCTGACACAAATTTGGAAAGGATTATAGATCACCATCAAATGGCGTACAGTGCTTTGCAAAAGTTTTTGTTTTGTTGCATTATAACCTTAAATGGATTTCTAGGGGGTTTGTGTAATTTACACAACATGCCTACCACTTTGAAGATGCAAAATATTTGTTATTGTAAAACAAACATGAACAAAGAAACTGCGGTGTGCAAGTCTGCTTAAGCTCCTTCAATTTGGATAGGTTCGGCCGGTGTAGAGCACTCTTTAAGTCATACCCCAGATTCTCAATTGGATTGAGGTGTAGGCTTTGGGTAAGCAATTCCAAGACATTTCAATGTTTCCCATTTAGCAGTGGGGTTAGGGTACTGGACGGTGAAGCTCCGTCCCAGCCTCAAACCTCTGGAAGAGGTTTTCCAGACTGCATTTAACACCATCCTTCAATTCTGTTCAGTTTACCAGTCCCTGCCGATTAGAAACATGATTCTGACACCACCGTGCTCCACTGTGGGTATGGCGTTCTTAGGGTGATGAGAGGTGTTTGGTTTGCGCCAGACATAGCATTTTTCTTGACTGGCCAAAAAGCTAAATAAAGTCTTCTCTTCCCAGAGGGGAGTCTCACACATGTCTTTTGGTGAACAGCCAATGCGTTTTCTTATTTTTTTTTCTTTAAGCAATGGACTTTTTTTTTTCCGGCCACTCTACCATAAATCTAAGCTCTGTGGAGTGTACTGCTTAAAGTGGTCCAATGGACACATACTTCAATCTCTGTTGTGGAACTCTGCAGCTCCTTCAAAGTTATCTGTGGTTTCTTTGTTGCCGTTCTGATTAACGCCCTTCTTGCCTGGTCTGTGAGATTTGGTGGGTGGCCCTTGTGACGGGACCGACCTGTACCCCGACTGGGTACTCCTGCAAATCGTTGCTTCCTCCTGCCGGGACACCAACGATTAACCCCTTCAGCGCCAGGCAGAACCAGCTTTGTAGATAGAAGGGGGGATGTTGCTGCACCGGAGCTGCGTTGGCACTGTGGCTATCCAAAGCTTAGCTAAACAGCGTGGCTATTGTCCCAAAAAGGACAGTAAAGGATCATAGCAGCCCACCCCAAGCATCAGGCAACACTCAGGTGAAAACAGGACTCTTATTAAAACCAAATACAGAGCTATATATACACAAGTGAGAAAAGGGGCAAGACAAATATCACATGGTCTAATTACCATGTCAGGAAGGAAGTAATTAGATCAAATCCTGCAACACAATATCCGGGGGAAGGACAGGATGACATGAGACATAAATAATTACATTAATTGGGGACATAGACATGGAATGATGATAGACATATAATTGGCTTGAGACAGGCAATGCCCTGGACACACAGATAACAGGAGATCACAGGATTAACAGCTACCTGTTGTGTAATTGATAATTAGGTATGCAGCAGTGACACCTAGTCATACCTACAAGGGGTCTTAAGACAAGGGCCAACTCACACAATGACAGGGGAAACACTTCACACCTATACAATCAACAATGCAAAGACATTCAGCCTTCTTCCTACAACAGGATGTCCATCTGACGTTACAGTTTTGAGACTCTGAGTAGTAAAACATGGGGAAAATCAGTAGAAACTCACCCCCTTTGTCCACACACAGAAGTCTCTACAAGGCCTGGGCCCATAGGCAATAGGGAGGAGGGTGGCTCTCAGGCCTCTCCATGGGCCCCAGTGATGGAGGGTTCTGTCACAGCCCTATCTTGGCAGGTTTGTTGTGGTGCCATATACTTTCCATTCCTTAATAATGGATTTAATGGCACTCCATTTACTATTCAAAGTTTCAGATATATTTTTTGTTTTTATTCAACAACCCTGATCTGTACGCCACGACTTTGCCTACTTGGTGGTGCCCCTTGCTCAGTGGTGTTGCAGACTCTGGAGCCTTTCAGAACAGGTGTATATGTACTGATCATGGGACAGCTGATGTGACACTTAAATTGAACACAGATGGACTTTATTTAACAAATTATGTGACATACAGAGGTAATTGGTTGCAACAGATATTATTTGGAGGCTTCATAACCAAGGGGGTGAATACATTTGCACACACACATTTTATTTTATTTTTTTAACGTTTTTTCATTCTACTTCAGCAAATTGGACTATTTTGCATATGTCCATTACATGAAATCTAAAATCGCACAGACCGCCAGTGGTTCCACCGGCTGCCGTTGGACGTTTGCAGGATGCGCACAGACAACCTCCGCCGCTTCCACCGGGGCTTCTATGACACCAAGAAATCTGAAGCACAGGGGACAAGTCTAGGGGTGCATCTGTAAGTCGGGGCATGTGGGGCGTAAGTAAGAGTGGCATGGGGGGGTATAATGGTTTTCTGGCAGAGTGGCATATAGGGGTTAGAAGGCATGTCAGGGAGGCAGAGTGGCAAATAGGGGGTGTATAAGGCATATCTGGGGGGCAGAGTGGTAAATAGGGGGTTAAAGGGCAAATCTGGGGCAGAGTGGGATATCAGGGGGGCAGAGTGGCATATAGGGATATAAGGCATATCTGGGGCAGAGTGGCAAATAGGGGGTTACAAGGCATATCAGGGAGACAGAGTGGCATATAGGGGGTATAAGGCATTTCTGGGGGCAGAGTGACAAATAAGGGGGTATAAGGCATATCTGGGGGCAGATTTGCATAACTGGGGGCAGAGTGGCAAATAAAGGGAAATAAAAAAATGTTTTCTCAATTATATTTTTTATTAAATAAGAAAAAATAGTTTACATGTGAATTAATATTTACTAGTTTTTTGTCCCAATCATAGGTATCCCCTTGAGTGCTGGGACAGATGCCTTCACTTAAAGCAGGGAACTGTCTAGCTCGCTAATAAATCCAATAATTAACTATTAAGACATTTTCACGCAATAAAACACCCTGAAAATATTAAGACCCTGGTCTTAATACCCAAACGAAAAACACACACACACATACCAATCCACACACACACATACCAATCCACACATACACCAATCCACACACATACACCAATCCACACACATACACCAATCCACACACATACACCAATCCACTCTCACTGTATGCTTTCCTCTTTTCTCCTTACAGCTCCTTTTCCTGCTCTTCGCTCCTCTTCTTCTTCCGTTCTTCTGTCTTCTTCCGAGGGCACAGGGTTCAGAGGGCACGGACAGCGGTGGGCGCGGCTTCAGTGTTGTGCGCCGGGATCTGACAACAAACCACGGCGCACAACAGCTGTTGCCGCGCGGATCGCAAGGGAGCGGTGTCGGAGGTCTTTAACAGACCTCCGGCTCCCTTGAGTGATTTTAAGCCGGGTTCAAGGGAGATCCTTGAACCGGCTTAAAATCACTCAAGGGAGCTGGTGGTCTGTTAAAGACCTCTGATACCGCTCCCTTGCGAGCCTGCTCCTCCAGCGGCGGACATTACTGTCCGTCTCTGGAGGGGTGCCGGGTGCCGGCAAGTTGGCACCCCCCTGATGAGCGGCACCCGGTGCGGACCGCCCCCCGCTAGGTACGCTACTGCATATACCTCTCAACACCACTTGTGATTATAAATTACCATGTATATCAGTAAGGGGGAAAAAAAATAAAAATCAATTAACAGATATATGGTCAAATATATAACCCATTCCATGCACAAATTCTACCACCAGCCTTTGGCAAAGTTTGTGGTAGTAATTGTATGAATTCAGGTATGAATTTATAGCTCCTGGTATATGTCACTTTCAAACAATGATACCACCCATGCATGGGTTTGTGGGCTAGAAGGCCATATTTGGGAGGTGCACTTTTATTTTTTTATTTTGACATCTGGTCAGTCTGCACCTATGCCCTATTTGGGAAATCTTTGAACCCAAGTAAACTTACTTCATTAAACCATACATTTCTTTAAAGTCGACACCCCATCGGTATTTGAAATGCTAGTGTTTTAACTATTTCCATGACAGGATTTTTGGGAAGATACAATGCTAATTTTAGAACTTAAAAATAAACTTTTTTTTTACATTGTGTTGGAACTGGATGGTTCACCGCATACTTATTTTTAAATCTTACCATATTTTTATTTTATTTATTTTGTAACATTTTTTTGTGATTTTTAAAAAAATTGTTTTAAATAGGCGCCCTTATGAGAGGCAACATCTCTTGCAGTGTGGCTTGTGCCCAGTCTCTGGAGCAGTCACAGTGAGTCACAATGGGCCCTCCTAAGCTCTTTTAATTCAGACGATGTCCCGGGGAGGGGCCACACAGCTCCCCTGCTGCGGATCTCAGTGTTGCTGAATGCCTTAGACTACACACTTTAAGATTTTGAAATGTGGCAATAAACAAGGCAGACGTCGCATAATAGGCTGGAAACATCCCCCATAAAGCTTTTCATGAACACTTTTCAAAACTACAGTAAATACTATATGGGATGATTTTTGGGGAATGGAACTGCTTCAAAAGGCAGTCATACACAAACTAAACCCGAGACATGAGATGCATTCTAGAAAGAAGACATTTTAGAGGCTAACATCCAGTCCGCTTTACCTACCCTACACAATAAAAAAAAAAAAAAAAGTCCTAACCCTGATGGCTGCCCAGCCGAATTTTACAAAATACTGAAATCACCCATAACAGGTACACTCACATCACTATATAATCTTTCCAACATTGGGAACTTAACAACAGCCAGAACTATCTTGATAAAACAAACCTAACAAAAAAGGGATTTGATTCATCCATAAACAAAGAGACACAAACCCTTTTTTTCCCCAAAATGGAAAAGGTTTACTAAGACGGAGGACAATTGATTTAAACAACAAACAAACATTTCAAGACACATCCTGGTTCAGCACAAAATCGATTCAGGGTACAATACCATGACAGCTGGACAACGCACAGAGTGACGTGATAAGATTACTTCTCTTTGTTGGATAGCCATGATGAGCAGTCAACGATTACCTCCTAATCGTAAACGTTGTCGCTGAAATGTATTGATAGCTAGGCATTCAGCAACACCGAAATCCCACCTCAGCACGCAGGGTGACCGCTCCGGAAACCAGTCACAAGCGCCACTGTGTGAGATTTTCTCTCGCAAGATGGCAGCATCCTTTGCAAAAATTCTCCTGAGTACTCTGGGCTCCCCCTGCAGGTATTCAACCATGCAAGTCGAAAAAAAAAAGTAAAAATAATTCCCCACTGATGTCACAAAAGAGCCCATATATATATATATATATAGATAGATAGATAGATAGATAGATAGATAGATAGATAGATAGATAGATAGATATAAAAACGTTTTTAGTCCTAAAAGTAGCGCTATATGTTCTCTTAAAATCTTGCATGGAAAGAGATAAAATACTAGCATTTTAAATGCCCATGGGGTATCTTTTTTTATTTTTAATAAAAAGATTGTTATTGATACGAACTATAGAAGCATAAGAATTCGTAATTGACAATATGACAAAGTAACTCAGAGTCAAATGTAACATTTTTCAATCGTCAATATGGCTGAGCTGCTTAACAAAATATGCAACAGCAGTGGATTCAAATAAAACCTATTAGCTGAATATTCATATAAGGTAGCTTGTAACCAACGTGAGCGACAGTGAGTGGTGTCTAGCAACTTTTACATAGCAAAAAGTGTACACGAGGACAGCTTTCGTAATAACTCTCGTCCACTCATAATGAGCCGACAAGTACGTCATGTTTCTTGTCTTAGACAACTTACGCTGCAGCCGGAAGGAGGTGCGGTTAGCAGCGGGGGTTGTCTACGTCCATCGCGCAAACCTTTCCCGGCTGTCAGAGATCAGAGTTCCCCTCACCGGGGAATTCTCTCTGTCAGAGATCAGAGTTCCCCTGACCGGGGAATTCTCTCTGACAGCCGGGGAAGGTCTGCGCGATGGACGCAGACAACCCCCGCTGCTAACAACACCTCCTTCCGGCTGCAGCGGAAGTTGTCTACGGGAATCGCGTAGACGTCTACACGCTGCCCGGACAACACACCGGGAGTCAGAAGCACCGGTAAGTTTTTGGGGTTTTTTTTGGGTGGGGGGTGTTAAATGGGGTGCATAAGGCATTTCTGTTGGCAGAGTGCTCTATGAAATGCCTTTTAACCCCCTTAATGCCACTCTGCCTCCAGAAATGCATTTTAACCCTCTATAAGCCACTCTTCCTCCTGAAATGCCTTATACCTCCCTATATGCCAGTCTGCCCCATAATATGCCTTTAACCCCCTAAATGCCAGAGTGGCATATAGAGGTATAAGGCATTTCTGGAGGCAGAGTAGCACATAGGGGGTCAAAAGGCATATCATGGGGCACAGTGGCATTGTCACGGTCCGCGTCACGGACCGCTACGCACCAATTTCCCCGAGTACCCGCGGCTAGCGGGTACTCGAAACTTACCTCTCCCGCAGTCCCGGGACCTCGCTTCGGCGTGCAGGCATCCAGCACGCACCCGGGGCAGGTCCTTCCTGGTATCCCCATCACAAACGATGGGCGGTACGTACGGGGGCGAACCACGCCCCCTCTCTTATAGGTTGCCTCCCGGGAGGCAACGTAACGTAGCTAGCGTTACGTCACCCGTTGGGGGCGGAGCTTGGGTGAAGCGGCAGATTCAAAAGCCGAGCACTGACTTCCATTCAGTGCTCGGTTATTGTTCCATCTGAGCAGTGCCTGTACTAGTATACTTACCTGATTGTCTCTCCGTTGCTGAAATGTGCCTGTCCCTGACCTTTGCTGCCTTCTCCACTCCTGACCCGGCTTGTATGATAACCATCTCTGTTGCTGACCCGTGCCTGTCCCTGACTTTGCTGCCTTCTCCACTCCTGACCCGGCTTGTATGATAACCATCTCTGTTGCTGACCCGTGCCTGTCCCTGACTTCGCTGCCTTCTCCACTCCTGACCCGGCTTGTATGACAACCATCTCCGTTGCTGACCTGTGCCTGTTCCTGACTTCGCTGCCTTCTCCACTCCTGACCCGGCTTGTCTGACAATTCTTTTATTTATCAGTGCCTTTTCTGCATACTGGGTTCCTCACTTGTATTCTCAAGAACTTCAGAGGGTTAAAAGGCATATCATGGGGCACAGTGGCATATAGGGGATTTAAGGCATTTATGGGGCAGAGTGACAAGCCTGGGGGCAGATGTGCATAACTGGGGGGTAGGTTGAAAATAAAAGGAATTAAAAACAAAATATTTTTCTCAATCATAGCTTTTATTAAAAAAAATAGTTTACATAGTTTACATGAATTAACATTTACTGGTAAAACTTTTTTCCTATAGGGTCGTCTTATATTCAGGCTTTTTCTTTTTTTCCTAAATTAATATTCAGATTTTGGGGGGTCGTCTTATAATCGAGCAAATACGGTATGTTAACATTTTATGTTATGTTAACACCCGTCAATTCTTTGTTGCTTCCTCCCGGAACCACAAGTGTTAACCACTTCCAGCTGTAGCCTATAATAGTGGGGAAGGGACCAGGAACGTGGCTTGGATTCTTGGGTGAACGAGCACTGTAGCTCGCCGAAGCATAGCTGAATCCGGAGTGATCCAGCAAGCCCCTGAAGCATTAGACGAGACTAATGTCGCTAATGAAACACACAGGCTTATATACAGGTTAGGTGATAAAAAGGTAATGAATCAGGACACATCTTCCCGCCCTACCCAGACAACACCCCCCCCCGACGCATAGTCCGGCAGACCGGGCTAGATCCTCCACGGGTCGGCCTGGGGCTGTCCGGGGAAGGTAGGTGGGCATGAGATCGGTTTGCCGCGAGAGCCCATCCGCGTTCCCGTTCTGTTTTCCTGGACGATACTGAAACGTGAAGTTGTAGGGTTGTAGGGCTAGGCTCCATCGTAGCAGGCGTAGTGTGGTCGGTAAGCACTGTAAAGGATTGCCCGTACAGGTAGGGTTGGAGTTTCTTTAGAGCCCACACCAGCGCTAGGCATTCCTTTTCCACGGCGGCGTACCCGACTTCCCTGGGTAGCAGCTTTCGGCTGATGTAGGCTACGGGGTGCTCACTGCCGTTGGTTCCTACTTGGCTTAGAACTGCTCCCAGCCCTAATGTGGAGACATCTGTGTGGACAGAAAAACGTTTGGACAGGTCAGGCGCGGCTAGTACTGGCGCGGACGTCAAGGCACTCTTTCGCTGCTGGAAGGCGGCTTCGCACTCTGGAGACCACAGGACCTGTCGGGGCAACTTATTTTTTGTTAGGTCCGTCAGGGTTTGGCAATGGCACTGTAGTTGGGGACGAACCGGCTAAGGCCTGTGTCTTGGTTGTAGGGGTGGGCCAGTTAGCCACCACCTCTATCTTCGCAGGTACAGGTCGTTGTCGCCCGCTGCCCACCCGGTGGCCTAGATAAGATACCTCGGAAACCCCTAACGTACACTTGACAAGGTGACACACGCAGACCTGATGCGGTCTAATACAACTCCCAGGTGAACGAGGAGTTCCGCTTCGGCACTAGCCGTCCGCTTCGGTACTAGCACTACCGGGGAAGCCCAAGGGCTGCTGGAGGGCTCAATAACTCCTAGATCAAGCATTTTCTGTATTTCGGACCGCATACCTTCCCGTACGGTCTCGGGCACCCGGTAAGCTGCTTGCCGCATGGGCGGCTGCCCCGGGGTCTCCACCTGGTGCACTGCTACAGTAGTGTATCCAGGGGCAGTGGAGAACATTTGATGGCGCTTAGACAGTACCCGCCGGGCCTGTTCCCGCTGGGTCGCCCCTAATTGATCAGCGAGTCGGATAGCCTCTATGCCCACTTGCCCTGAGCCCCGTCTGGGTAACTCTGGTAGCGGAAGATCCTCTGAATCCTCTGCGGCAGGGGCACAGATAGCGGCCACCTCTTTGGGCCGTTCCTGGTAAGCCTTAAGCATGTTTACATGGAAGGCTCACTGAATCCTCCTATCGGAGCATTTGGTTACCAGGTAGGTATTTGAGTGCTGAGCCTCTGCTTCTTTATTTTGGACCAGGTAGGTAGTGTCACACAGTTGTTTCACTACCTGGTAGGGACCCTGGCATCTTGTAATTTATCGGACTTATCCGGCTTGAGGGCAAGAACTTTTTTGCCCAACTTGCGGTCTCGAGCGGTGCGATCGTACCACCGTTTTTGCCGCCCCTGCACGGCTTGAAGGTTCTCCCGAAACCATTCCGGCGAGTGCCCTCAGCTGCTCCCGGAACTTTAACACATACTGTATGACCGGGGTGCCCTCGGTGGTTACTCCCCCCTCCCAATTGCTCCGGATCAACTCTAAGGTACCTGCCTCCCATACACCAACTCGAAAGGAGAATACCCGGTGGACTCTTGGGGCACCTCCCGGTACACGAACAGGAGGTGTGGTAGGTACTTTTCCCAGTCCCGGTCTGAGGTAGCGAACATCCGAAGCAGTTGCTTCAGTGTTCCATTGAACCTCTCGCATAACCCGTTCGTCTGGGGGTGGTAAGGGGCGCTATACACAGGCTTAATCCCGCACAACCTCCACAGCTGCTGGGTAATCTCTGCTGTAAATTGGGTCACCCTGACGAAGACCCGTAGTAGGGATCGGCTACAGTCTCTGCATGTATATTGGACAGGGGGATGGCCTCGGGATACTGGGTATCATAATCTACCACGGTCAGTATGTACCTTTTCCCCGAAGGGCTAGGTCGGGGTAGGGGCCCTACTAGATCCACCGCTATCCGGCTGAAGGGTTCATCTATGATGGGTAGCAGACGTAATGCGGCTTTTGTCTGGCCACGCCCCTTCCCTATTCGCTGGCAGGTGTCGCAGGTGCTACAGTACTGCTGGATATCCTTGGACAGCGCTGGCCAGAAAAAGGACCAGGTGACTCGGTGATGGGTCCGTCGCCTCCCCAAATGGCCAGGGGAATGTCGTGTCCAGTATGCATGATCTCTTGCCGATAGTTTTGTGGCACGACCAGCTGGCGTTTGGGCACATGGGTCTCTCCCTGCCCATCCGTACGTCGGTATAATAGCCCCTGGCTCCATTCAATTCTGTCTTCCTCGTCCCCACCCGGATCCGCTTCTGCCCGGTCCCTATAGCCCTGTAAGGTCGGGTCGTGCAAGGTCTCCTGGGCAAAGTCAGCAGGGGAGGTCCAGGGCAAAGTAGGGGCCGTCGGGGAACAGTCGGAGTGATGTCAGGGTTAACAGTACTTACCCGGGTCTCGTCCTCGAGTGCGGACTGCCTTCCGTGCCTGCTTGTGAGTGATGGCTCCACACTGCTCGGCGGTGTCATCCGGGTGAAACGCGGTAGTTAGGTGACCCAGATCGTTGCCCAGTAGAACTTCCGTGGGTAGGTTCTTCATGACACCTACTACTACTTCGCGAGCGCCAGCTCCCCAATCCAAGTGCACCCGGGGGGTGAGGATTCGGAGTACCTTTCCTCCCGTCACCCGTACAGCGTCTGGGGCGGCGGCCTGCATCGGGTCGGCCTCGTATAGTACCCCGAAATCCTCTTCGACACAGTCGTGTCGTGGGGGGGATGGTGGAGCCTCCAGGCAATGAGCAGCTGCCTGGATGGGCCCGGCTGGTGGGTGCCCTCCCGGTCCAGCAGCGTGGTTAGCGGGGCATTCCCTATATATGTGACAGACTCGATTGCATCCATAGCACCGGACACCCGAGGGTCGACTGTCCCAGAAGGTAGTGGGCCGCTGTTGTGCCAGGGGTCGAGGTCTGGTGCAGTGGGCCTGAGGTGGTTGAAGTGGGGGTGGTACATAGTGGGCCCCTGATCGGTGCTCCGGTGGGATAGACCTCCGGGAGTCAATATACTGGTCAGCTAGAACTGCTGCCTGGTCTGCGGTGTGGGGTCGTCGGTCACGTACCCAGGGGGGGCCAAGTCATAGAATTGCTCCAGTATGATCAGCTGGAGGAAATCTGGGACGGAGGAGGCTTGGCACCCGTGGATCCAACCTTCGGCTGCCCGGGACATGCGATGCACCCACTCGGTGAAGGGCTGCCCATCTGCGCGTCGGAGGCTCCAAAATTTCAGCCTGTGGGCCTCGGGGGTGATACCATATCGAGCTAGTAAGCGTTCCTTTACCCAAGAGTAATTGGTACTGTCCGCATCTGGGGTGGTCTCATAGGCCTCCAAGGCTCGTCCCGACAGCCGGCTCACCAGCAGTGTCACCCAGTCTGCCGCTTTGTTAGAAAAATGCTTATGTTATCGTAAATATTATTCCTGACAAAGACATAAGAAAGCAGAGAATGTCTAGTCTATGATATATGCACGAGTTCCCGCCAACACGTCTACTCTATGTTGTTCTTATAATGTTACTTTAAGCATATTAATTTGAACAAAAAATAAAACAAGAATATATATATATAGTAAAAACCAAAATATATGTGCAAAGGGTCAAGTCTAGGCCATTCTTAATTATGCAGCTTAAAGAGGTGTAACCTGCTTGAAAAGTAACCAATCATAATGATGCATGCTATTAGAAGTAGATAAGATGCTATATAAACCATGTAATCTTAATGTGTAATTAGACAACGCTTCGACTTTTGTGTGTTGTGTGCCTTGTCTCGATTATGCGCATGATCTAATTAAAGGAAACTCTTTCTGAGGAGAATTCGACCATTAATTCAACCAACATTTTGGTGCCCTGTGTGAGGAGGTCCTGACCGGAGACGGGGACGACAGTCCTGAGGAACTGCACCTCGAGAATCTGCATCTGGGGTAATATAAGTCCTCCAGCTAAGATTGCTGTTAAACAGAGGCACTTTGCGACATCGTCCCTGAAACCGGCAGCGTCCTCCCGAAGATTTATTACGGTCTTTTCTTCAGAAATGTGAGTAGGAAAAATATTTCTGGGAAATATTATAAGAGGTCAAAGTCTGTCAGGGACTACTGAAATAAATAACTGCGTATGCATTCGATAATAAGGAATAGTACTTGGAGTACTGAGGCTGATCAGGAGAAATGTGCACAGGTAGTTAGTCATTATTTTTGTGATAACGAATTGTTGTTTGTAATTGTGATAATACTGTTGATGTTGGTTGTGGCTTGTATTATTGTGAATGAGTATTACAAGACCTTAAAGAGAAGAGCTCTTATGGTCTAGGGACAGCTATACCAACCCATGTCACAAATCTTGTCTGAATGAATCTATCTGTGTGAATGACTGTTCAGGAGTCCTTTACGGCGAACGAACAGTTAATAAGGTTGTTGTTAATACGCCCCCCGGCATTTGTGAGAAGCCCTCTGTGATCAAGTGCTGGGATTGCAAGTGAACAACTTCGCTGCGAGAGTGATTTATCTGTCTTTACTGTCTAGGAACGGTATCTTATAAATACCAAGAGCTCTTTGTTTAACCCTGTCCAGATGTGGTATCTTATAAATACCGAGATCCTTTGTTTAACCCTGTCTAGACGTGGTATCTTATAAATACCGAAAGATTTTCCTTGGTTTCTGCTTTGCGGTGAGATTGTATCATGGGGAAATCCCACAGTAAGGGAAAGAAACAAAAGGATGAGAGTGTTTTCTTGTGGATAAAGAAGAAACCACTGAAAGAAGACAAACAGTTTATGTATAAACTTAATCAAGAAAATGTTTAGGTGTAAGTCCACATTGTATAGTGCACTTAAAAATAGAGGGTGAATCCCTCAGGTTTCGGATGGTTGGACCATCCCGGTGAACGTGTGGATTTAAAAGAAACTACGTAGTGACTAAATTTTAACATTCCAAATTCTATACCATGTTTCCAGCTGGTTCCAGAATCTGTTAAATGTATGTCTTGTCCGTTATCTGTGATCGATCATAAATTATATGTAGAGTCGACATTAGAAAAGCTTTTTTATCTTTTTATTCTAATGCTTTTATTCAGATGTTTTTTTCAGAATTCATTTAAATAAGGGTTAATAATTTAAATGCTAAAATTTATAATTAGCACATATTTTGTTTTTAAGATAATAAGATATCCTGTATACCTGTCTGTGGTTTTTACGATATATATATATTCTTGTTTTATTTTTTGTTCAAATTAATATGCTTAAAGTAACATTATAAGTAACGCACCTCCTTATGGAGTAATCAAGGTCAGATATATCCGTTAACCATGTAGGTGCATAGCACATGAACAGAGAAAGATATTTAAAAAGCTACTGAATGTGTAAAAAGTCCAAAAGAGGATATAGATATAGGGGGACTCTATAACAGTTATCAATTAAATGGTGATGGTGAAGAAATAGAGAGAACGCGTCGACGAATTTTGAAATCAGATTAGAGTTCAGTAGAACTGAACTGGAATGGGTCCGATAATCTAAATCCAAGACACCCACTCCCAGGGGACAGTGCTGATTTAAATAATCGATTAAATGTTTTTATAACTGCTTGCAAAAACAGATAGGCTTGTAGAACAAATTGGAGGGAGATAAATAGATATAAGCAGCAACTAAAAATACATTTGTGTCTGGGACATGTAAAGAGATAAATGTTTACATCGGTAAATATATGGTTAATCGCTGTACAGCGTCGTTGAATGATGTGTTAAAATATGCTAAGTAGTCTGAGAAATGATTAAAGAGAAAGTAAGAAATTTCGAAGTTGTGGCAAGAGCAGACGGTCGTACCGAGGTAGAAGAGGTAGAGGTGATAGACGGTCACAAGGATGTTATAATTGTGGAAAGGAAGGTCATTGAGTAAAAGAGTGTCCCGAACCAGACAAGAGAAAGCAGAACTCCCCAGACATTAGATCTCAGTAATGTTCATGATGTGTTGTTATTGTCAAACTTGCCTGAAATTGATTTAATTGTAACATTAAGTGTAACATTTTTGGTAGATTCAGGGGCTTCGCGAACCCTATTGAATTATCCCACCTGCACGGGCATACAGAAAGGGACTGGTAAAATTCACATAAAGGGAGTAAATGGGAGGACACATACCGAAAGTTTATCTGTTCCCCTCCAAATCAACATCCAGAGTCTGGAAACATAATTACTGCCAGTGTAATATTATCTGAAATATGTCTCGTAAATCTCCTGGGAAGAGATCTGATTAGAGAGTTGGGAGTGCATATTGCACCCGTGGGAGACAAGTTTGATGTTACAGTGGGAAAAAGAACTAACTATCAATGACGGCATGATCGTTACTACTATGCTTTAAACATAGATTTTACTGAAAATAAGGGAAATATAATACAGGCTTTAGAACTTGTACATAAAACATTCAAGATCTGTGATGATTTACAAGTTCAGCATTCATATGATTTTCATTGTAAAATGTATGTTAAGAAAACAGCAGGAGGAGATGAGTATTATGAATCTAAAAGATGAACAAAGTACTGTAATACAGACAGAATACTTTTACTGGACAAAGGACAAGGGGCATTATCTGGTATATTAACACCCCGAATAATCACACTTTTTGTCTCTGTGTAAACACCACTTTGTCTCTGTGTAAACACCAAACGGATCAGTAGAAGTCTGTGGGAGATATGGTGTTGCGATGTGAGATTAATCACTCGTGGAAAAGAGATAAAGGAGATATTCAATGCAATACTGAAGTAAGAGAGGTAAATTATCTAATCATTTATTAGCCCAGGCGGCTGAGTTAACGGCTCTCATAGAGGCATGCAAATGGGCAGTAGACAAACGGGTAAATATCTATACCGACAGTCAATATGTGTTTTCTACTGTATATGTGTTTGCACAATAATGAAAAAATAGAGATATGACTACCTCCACAGGGAAACCGATAAACCATAAAGCCCTGATTGAAGAACTATTAACAGTTATAAATCTACCAAAAGAAGTAGCTGTAATAAAGTGTGCAGCTCATACCAACAGCAAGAATCCTATAGCATTAGGCAATAACCGTGCAGATATTGAAGCAAAAAGAATGGCTCAAGAGATGTTTGCCATAATCACTAACAAGATACAAATTGATCACCAGGTTTTGTATGATATGCAGCAGGCTGCCCCTATGTCTGAAAAACGATATTGGCAGTCTAAAAAAGCGACTCTATGTAAGAAAATTTTTCACATTAACAACAAACCAATATTGCCAAAATCATTGGTTCGCTATGCAGCTTTATTGAGTCATGGGCTGAGCCATGTCTCAACAGGAGGGATGGTAATAGATAGATAAGGTGTTCCAAAATTACTCTAAAAAAAAAAATTTTTGTGTGCTAATTGTCTTCATGATAAAAGAAATCATTCCTAGATATGGAATACCAGAAAGAATATATTATAGTGACAATGGGCCTCATTTTGTCAATCAACTAATCTCCAGATTTGCACAAGTATTTGGTATACAATTAAAGAATCATTGTGCCTATCATCCTCAGTCAGCAGGGTTGGTAGAAAGAAACAATGGATAGCTGAGAGGAGTTGTTGGATATATCAGTCGCACTGTAAGAAGGTAACACCACTTGCTGGTAGTCACTCATTAAGTCTGGGTACAAAGGGGGGTCCAGACGATAGGTTGGACTCGTCTCAAGCCAGTGAAGAAATCCATTCCCCAAACCCTGAGTTGACGGCCAGGTAGGATGAAGGGGTGGTGCCTGCTTATAGTTTATTGGGTAGTGACTGATGCTTTACAATAATTCCTTATTCTAAAGCTAATGCTAAGTGGGATGAGAACAAGAAGGTGACCAGATGGGAAGATACCAAAGCACAAAATCTGACTTTTTCATTGGCAGGAGATAGTTCCATTGAAATTGATCTGTGCAAATTGATTCATTGTGAAAATATTGGGCAAGCAATAAACTATGCTAAGGCCAATGTATATATATATATATATGCTGGATGCCCGAAAAGCCCCCTGGAGAACGAAGTATAACATCATGTCTTAGTTGGGATTATGCTATGTGGACAACAGCTAGTTGAGATTGGGGATATGATACCCGGGGCAAGAGCGAATAAAAACAAGATTATCTGTAAAAAGATTACAATCTGAATGTACAACCTTTGATAATTGTAATAAATTGTTATTTACTTTAAAGGAACCTATGAAGACGGATGAAAGACTATATCCCATAGGTGTGTGGGTTTCCAATAGAGACCCGCAGGGAACTTTCTTTTTGTCTTTTCCAGAAAGGTCCAAGCAGAAAAAGAGTTTCAGATCCAGGAAGAAAGATATATCGAGGAAATTGAGACAGGGGTAATTCGGTACCAATTTGAGTTCTATTGATCAAATTGCCCTGGAAGCAGGATTTCATGGAGATAACGTTTGGTTGGAATGGCTTCGATTTACTGTAAAGAGTCTAAACAAAGAGAATTGTATAGTCTGTGCAGAAGCCCGTCCGCAGGTGGCTACGGTGCCATTTCCATTAACAGAAGAGAATGATCCAGTCGGATTTGACTGCATAATAAAGCTGTTTGATAAGACTTATACCCCACCTGGAAAGGAAACTTGTCATACATTGGACTTGTTGTTTTCCAAGGTTAAGAGACCTGGATTATCTCCAACAGTGCAAATATATGGGGGAAATTATATCTGTATGAAACTTCAGGGTAATAGCAGCTATTTTGATTATAAAGATTTGTCTAAATTCACTATGTATCGAGACTTTTTCCACAGGACTGAGACAGCCAACCCAGATTAGAGCAGATATTTGGTGGTTGTGCGGAGACCAAAGCCCTTGAAGGACTAACATCCTTGCCGAGAATGCAGGAATACATAATGTGTTCACCTCTTGGTTAGAAGGATGGTTCGGGCGATGGTCGGGAATGATAATGTCTGGAATAATTACTATCACTATAGTATCTGCAGTATTGATATTCGGAGGATGCTGTTTTATTCCATGTTGCCGAGGATTTTTGAATAAGACAATTGATAAAGCTGTAAATCAGACTATGTACTCCCTGGTCGACAAAGAAGATTGTGATCAATTATTAAGAGTATCTGAGACTATACGTATTAATGACGTTATTGACATGAAAGATGAATAATCAGTGCTAATAACTGACACTGAAGATGAAGAATCTGATATTGAATAATATTTTGATAAACAGGAGGGAAATGTTAGAAAAATGCTTATGTTATCGTAAATATTATTCCTGACAAAGACATAAGAAAGCAGAGAATGTCTAGTCTATGATATATGCACGAGTTCCCGCCAACACGTCTACTCTATGTTGTTCTATATATATGTGCAAAGGGTCAAGTCTAGGCCATTCTTAATTATGCAGCTTAAAGATGTGTAACCTGCTTGAAAAGTAACCAATCATAATGATGCATGCTATTAGAAGTAGATAAGATGCTATATAAACCATGTAATCTTAATGTGTAATTAGACAACGCTTCGACTTTTGTGTGTTGTGTGCCTTGTCTCGATTATGCGCATGATCTAATTAAAGGAAACTCTTTCTGAGGAGAATTCGACCATTAATTCAACCAACACGCTTCCACTTCCCTAAAAATCGCATTGTCGCTCAAAGATCTGAAGGTATCTATCTATCTCATCTATGCCATCTTGAAATCGGGGAATGGCGTCGTAGGGTAGTTTAGCTTTGGTCGAGGGGCCGCTCCGATCTGTCGTGGGCACCCATTCTTTATCTCTCTGGAGCTCTGTGATGCGAAGCTGGGTGGCCTCGCTGACTATCTGGGTGATGAGCGCCTGTGGCGGTTCTGATCCCAGGAGACCGATACGCCACCGGATTTCTCGCTGGAGCTCTGAAGTTTCAGTGCCCTCCGATGAGGCGAGGCTGTTCCGGTCTCCCTCCATTAGCTTCGCGATCAAAGTAGCCTTTGACTTGTTGCTGGCCGTCTGCCCACGGGCTTCCAAT